>NC_142935.1:44836511-44839011 GCF_046866305.1 Octopus bimaculoides | reverse complement strand
TTCTGTGCGGTTCAATACTGGTTCGCGTCCCGGTGGTTGGGGACAGCTGCCTTACAGTATCTGATCTCGTTTTCTTACTTTTCTTTTTTCATGTTCAAATCCTCACTGGATCAAATCTTTTCCTTTTACAGGTGGAATAAACTAAATAGCAGTCATATACTGGAATCGTTTCAATCGGCTGTACCCTTAGTAAGTCTTTAATTATTAAGGTAGATATAACCGAATTTACCTTCCCTCCAAAAAAAATCTGTGTCCTTTGTATCTATGTTAAGAAACATTATTTATTCCCATCAAATATCTGTCAAGCAATACTAAAAGACAAAACAAAATATATCAAAATCACAAAAAATAGATTTGTTGATTGTTTTTTGGCCATTATGTTTTTGTGTTGAGGTCAGGTAGTCCATAAAGTGGGTTTTTACAGTGCAGTTCCCTGCTTTACTGGCTTACAGACGATTATCCTTTTTATCATTTCTCCTTTGGTGATAAATTTGATTGGTAGGTTAGGGTGGTGTTGGTGATGTGGTGTGCTACTGATGGTGGCGTTAGTGGGTCTCTCAGTTGTTTGTTTATTTTAGTTCGTTTTTTTTGTGTGTATGTGTTTTTGTCTAAATTTTTGCTTTGTTTTTGTCTTTAATTATTTTTATTTATTTCATGTATATATTTTTTAAACTTCCGGCAGGCGCATTCAGTTTCCCGTTTGATCATTGCATTAAAAAAAAGTCAGCCATTGCCCGTCTCCTCCCCTGAACCTACTGTCTCCCACCATTCAGCTTTGACCAAGTACTAATCTCCACCTCTCTCTCTCTCTCTCTCGCTCCCTCTCCCCCCCTCTCTCTCTCTCTCTCTCTCTCTCACTCTCTCCACATTACACGCACACACAAACACTCACACACAAACACTCACACACACCAGAACAATATTTTCATGTCGACCAGACTGGACTAAGAAAGAAAGAGATAGCCAAACCACTCTCGTGATGTTTGTTTGTTTATTTCTTTAGTGCTATTTGAGTGTTTACCCCATCACCACTGTGAGACATCGACAGCACCACCGCCGCCAACAAAACCTCCACCATCACCACATTCTTACTCAATAGAAGTACACAGCTATCGCCACTACAATTACCGCCATCACGACCAGCACTATCACTAACAAAGGTATCACAAATGCCGTCAGCACTATCATCACTACTATCGTTATCATTTTGCTATGAAGCCTATACATGGTCGTTCGTCCTATTAGAAATAGCAGCCAAATCTCCTTAAAATCACTAGTTATTGCCTTGGAAGGTAAGACGGATCTTGTTCAAAACGGGGGCACCAGTTTTCATTAATGTTTTACGTAGTGTTTTTGGTACCGAAAGACTTTCAAACTTCGTATACTTATCTATTTTGTGTTATAGAACAGAAAAAATTTTTTGTATTCGAATTTATTTCATGTAAAAAATTGTCTTATTTCGATAATTTCAACCAATCACTGACAAGTATTCAGCTGTTTACACTTACTCCTTTAGCAGTTTAAGCGGTGTAAAGCGTATTTAATCTCCATTTATAATTTCGTTAACATCTGCCTGAACTGTATGAAAGGTTTATTAGCTACTGCCTAACCCTAACCCTAACCCTAACCCTAACCCTAACCCTAACCCTACTGCCAATATGCTTCAGCCATTTTTTGACAAGGAAATAATAATTTTATCACCGCCAAAATCGTTTGAGAATCGCTTGTTTACGTAGTCAGCACTTAATGTATTCGACTGAATGGACGTCAGTCATTGGTTGAAATTACAGAAATACGACAACTTTAACATGAAATAACTTGCGATGTACGTTTTTTTTGTTAAGAAGACTAAGAGAAAAAGATGTTTTATATGACACATTCTACCAGTGTCCCAAGTTTCAAAGTGTTTCGTTAAGAAACACCGTTTTGAACAAGATCCGGTAAGACATTAGACAGTATAGTCCTAGACGTACTTAAAAGAGGTGAGATGGTTACACCTGGAATGCTCTTGATCAAGGTTCTGCTCAACGAAGGCTGACCTGGGGCTAAGCAACTACAACACAAACAATGTAAAAATCATCCCTACCACCACCACCACCACCATCATCATCATCATCAACAACAACAACAACAACAAAATCTTCCAGCTCAGTTATCTATCATTACTATCATCATTCGTGTCAGCACTACCATCACTATCAGCAATACCACCGTCACCACCATCACAAACTTTATCACTGTCCACCACCAACTGAATTATTAACCATCGCCCATACTGCTACCATGATCAGAGATATTCCGACTGTGATCCTCTTTTCAGATAAAGTATCTAGAACTACATTATCCACTGTGGGATCTATTTCAAAACGGGGGCACCAGTATTTTCTTAACGAAACACTAACGAAACACTTTGAAACTTGGGACACTGGTAGAATGTATCATATAAAACATCTTTTACTCTTTGTCTTCTTAACAAAAAAACGTACATCGCAAGTTATTC
>NC_142935.1:44824011-44831511 GCF_046866305.1 Octopus bimaculoides | reverse complement strand
AAACAATTATGATTTCTGATAAACTTATAAACAATTATCAACTTATTTAATTTGCCTTATTTTGAACACTTTTATGTTAACTGTTTAAACACAAAGCCTCTCAACATTTTCTTATTATTGTCAAAGACACTATCTCTATATTTTAATATATCTATGTTGACTAATTTTTAACACCACAAAGGCTATACAAAGCCTTATACTTTACTTTTGAAAATCTCATTTTAAAAAAAGTGAAACCGGTCAAGTCATTAAATATCTTTAAAAAACCTCTGCATTTTCAAATCTTCTTCCCTGTATATTTTCACTCGTGCGGTACCTTCCAATTTTACTTTGTTATATAAATGAATACATATATCCCTATATGTATACACATACACATATATACACACATACATTCTGACATACACATACATACGTATATACATACATACACATATATATGCACACACACACACACACACATACATATACACACACATAAGTATCCCCTCCAGCTCACACACCCTCACATCTCCGCCCACGCACCTACCACCATCATCATCGTCGCCCAACGTCCATTTTCCATGTGCACGCTAAACGACAACGACGATGATGATAATGATGGATGCATGCGCAAATATATGGGCACGTATGAGGCAAAAAAATACTCACGCGTGGGTATGTGTGTGCATATACATATTTAGACATATACATATCCACACACATGTATACATACATGTATGCACACATGTGCATGTGCTTGTATCACACCCGTATATTTACATATACCCACAAACACATGCACACGTACACACACACACATCTACATTTGCTTTCTATTAGAACTATAGTTAAGGACATGAAGAATTTAAGATAATGTATCTCAGCATCATAAGGTAGCGAGTTGGCAGAATTGTTAGCACGCCGGGCGAAATGCTTAGCGGCATTTCGTCCGTCTTTACGTTCTGAGTTCAAATTCCGCTGAGGTCGACTTTGTCTTTCATCCTTTCGGGGTCGATAAATTAAATACTGGTTGCGTACTGGGTCGATCTAATCGACTGGCCCCCTCTCCAAAAATTTCAGGCCTTGTGTCTAGAGTAGAAAAGAATATTTATTATACTCAAAGGTGGCGAGCTGGCAGAATCGTAAGCACGCCGAGCAAAATGCTTAACGGTATTTCGTCCGTCTTTACGTTCTGAGTTCAATTTCCACCGAGCTCGACTTTGTCTTTCATGCTTTCGAGGTCGACAAAATAAGTATCAGTTTATCACTGGGGTTCGTTGCAATCGACCCACCCGCTTTCCCGATCTCACTGGCCTTGAGCTAAAATTTGAAACGAATCGATGTCGATATGGTGAAGGGTATTTTTGGCCGTCGATCTCTTGGTTGACGATCATTGAGAATTTTCAAAAGTCTTTTGATGAGCATTGCTGTTGATGATGGAACTGCATTGCCGACTAGGGATAAACTCTTCAGATATGTCATTTATACCGTCGTGAAGATCACAGTTCCAGCATGCTTAAGCAAGGAATTACCAGAAGCTTTCACTTGTGTGGTACCTCTGGTGACAAAAGTAGTGTGGAGAATGTGACAGAGAGAATTGACGACACGTTTGATTTTTCCTTCTGTATCTCCTTCTCTCCCCTCCGTCTGTCTCTTTTTGTCTCTCTGCCTCTCACAGTCTCTCTCTTTCTTTCTCTGTCTTTCTCCCCACCTCACTCTCTTTCTCTCTCTCTATCTCTCTCTCTCTCTCTCTCTCACTTCAGCAACTTCAAGCACCACTTAAAAAATATGAGGCTAGAGATTGAAGTATTGCCACCCTTTAATAAATATCATGAAACATAGGAGAAAGTGGGGAAAATGGGTTGTGATGAAAGGACTCACTCTTCAGTTTCTCTTGAAAGTTGTATTTAGTGGAGAAGAAAGGATAGTTGAGGTATTTATTTTTTTGTATCCCTTGATCCTCCCTAAGTGGCTCTTCTCCACATTTGTAGACATATCTTAATAGCACAAAGCATAATGTGTGTGTGTGTGTGTGTGTGTAGTATGAAGTATGTATATTTATATGTATGTAATAAGCATGACTGTATGTGCATGTACGTATGTATGTATCTATAAATATATATATATATATATATATATATATATATATATATATATATATATATATATATATATATATATATATATATATATATATAGGGACGGTAAACTTACGAACGTGTGTGTATATATGTATGTATGTATTTGTATATGTGCGTTTGTATGTAAGTGTGTAAGGGTATTCGTACTTCCAATTTTGTATACATAAAGATGTATATGTTTATACAAGAATATATGAACAACGCATGTATGTTGCAAGCATTAACTGGTAGAGAAAGTTATAGGATTGTATCAAAATCGATTAATAAAGAAGTGAATGATAGCCATTCCGTGTCTTATATTAATACCGTTACCCTACCAAGTACATCAGTATATGCTTCAATATACGATGAAGCTGCAAGCGTTATACGCACCCGCACGTCTGTTTTTATGTATGTATGTATGTATGTATGTATGTATGTATGTATGTATGTATGTATGTATGCATGTGTGTATGTATGTATGTATGCATGTGTATCTATGCATGTATGTGTGTATGTATGAATGAATGTATGCATTTATGCGAGTATGTATATTTGGTTGACAGCTTTCGACTTTTTCTATTCAAAGGGGTTTTAAGCCAATATTTACATGCTGTTATTCATAGCTGTACATGCTTCGAGATACACCGTTCCAAAGAAGAAAAAAGAATTATTTACACTGTAATACTTAGTAATTTGCTTTTTATACTTTGATCTTACACACACACACACACACACACACACATACACACACACACACACACACATACACACACACACACACAAACACACACACACACACACCAGAATATTTCTGTTGCTCCAGTTTCAAAACAAATATCTTGAATCTAAGTGGCCCTTGTGACAAATACGGAAACAGCTATGATTATTGGGCGAGAAAGATGACTATATATTGTTTTACTCGTTTCAGTCATTTGATTGTGACCATGCTTGAATACCGCCTTGAAGGGTTTTAACGGGAACGTAAATACACCAACGCCGGTTGTCAAACGGTGACGGAGAACAAATACAGACAAAAAAACGCACAGATGTATATATATATATGTGTGTGTGTGTGTGTGTGTGTGTGTGTGTGTGTGTGTGTGTGTGTGTGCGCGCGCGCGTGTGTATGACGGGATTCTTTCAGTTTCCGACTACCAAATCCACTCGCAAGGCTATATATATATGTGTGTGTGTGTGTGTGTGTGTGTGTGTGTGTGTGTGTGTGTGTGTGTGTGTGTGTGTGTGTGTGTGTGTGTATTATTATTATTATTATCATTATTATTATTATCATTATTATTATTATTATTATTATTATTATTATTATTATTATTATTATTATTATTATTACTCGGCTGATGTTCTAGAGAAACTCAAGAGTCATGAGTTTCGTCCATTGGCTCTCATCAAACTGCTTGATAAGTGCTAAAATACGAAACTGTAACTTCTGCCAACTAATAAAAATATTTATACAATCTGTATGTATGGGTGTGTGCCTATTAATTAATTAATTAATTAATTAATTAATTAATTAATGACAAGATAACAGGAGTTGTATTATCGACTTCATTAACTTACAGCTGTTTCTGATATAAGAAAGCATGCAATCAGAGTTGAATGCTTGTGCAATATCCTATTTTTGCTTATTTGTCTTACAACGTATATTTTATTTGTTCCTTCCCCGATACTCAGTATTTATTTAAGGTGCGTGTATGATACTTATTTGGGTGCCAGCGTAGTATGTGATCTACATACATGTTTCTGGTATAGCTTGTGATCTACATTAGTTCAAATGGTATAGTTTGTGATCTACACCGAGTTTTTGATCTACATTTAAAATTCATCTATTTACTCGTCTTCCAGTTGGTTTGGTATATAAACCAAAAAAAAAAGAAAAACTTTTATGATTTAAACAGTTTTAGTCCTGAGCCCTTTTAAAGAAGCCGTGATGAGAGCAAAAGAATTTTACACACAGGTTATTAGAGATGAAGAAGCTGCAATAGAATTTCTCCGACGCTATGAACTCCTTGATGAACATGGAGATATTCATCAATAAAAATTTTTCTTTTTCTTTTATTTCTGAAATGTTTAACTCACTCCTCTAATTATAATTTATAACAAAATTTTGAATATAGATCACAAGCTAGTCTAGATTTAAGTTGCGGTAGATCACAATGGCATATAGATCACATGCTATACCGGCACCCTGTTAGATGGTACCTGTTAGATCTCTCTTTCCCCATTTGTTAGCTGTTTTATCTTTACATTCTTACATGTGGTTGCTAGTTGAACTGTGCCTATCAACCATACGTATTTATTTGGTCAACGTTGCACCTTACTAGCTCTACAGTATAAGTTTCCAGCCGCAGAAAATAAACTAATGTTCTTTAAAAGATACATTGGGTCATTTTTTTAGTTGACTATACTATTGTACATGTTTGCCACTCCTTAAAGTGACGAAGTATATTTACTTTACAGTAACTATTCATAGCCGAGTAAACTGGGCATCGTGTCCACAGAGGCAATGCAGTGTCATGACATGGTACAATGCGAACTACCGATATTTATATTATTCACAACCAACTTATCTACTATATACTGAACGTTTCCCCTCTCCATAAAGGATTTGTATTCAGTATTGTAAACTACCGGATTACTAACCAGAGTGAACCTCCACACATGCTAGAAATGGCAGCAAAAATCTCCCTCATATCTCATGCCCTTCTGTCTCAAAAAATAACGGCACACTAGAAAATGAACTTCTACATGCACAGAGCATAGGGTAAATACAGGATGGTCATGGCTGGAATGCTTTTGATCATAGGCCTGCTCGATCGAGACTGATCTGATACTAAACATGAACAATAACATCAGTGCTGCCACTACTTAGAGGAGTGATATACTCTAACCGTTTAGTATCTATTTACAGTAAGGTGTTCGTAGTAGTGTGAGAATTAAGTTTCATGAACACAAATAAAATTCAGTACTAACAGCAAGAATTGAACACAACCCCTCTCGGTTGATTGTCCACTACCTCGATCGAACAATCACCACAAACCTTCCATAGAGAATCTATCGCTATATAAATCGATATCGGTTATCAGTACTACGACTACAGCGCAACATATTCGCTGTACGAACTGCAGCCGACAGTTGCAAAGAGAAGCTAAAGTATAGCTTAAACTGTCCTTTACACGTGTCAAGCGACGTCAAACGCTAGCATACTGCTAGCAAGACTTCAGTAAGAACCAGTGCTATTGGTTGTTAGCTACCTCGTTATTGATTATTTTGTCAAAATATCTTGGGTATTGGCGAAGACTGTCTGTAATTATCTGTAGCGTGGCGGAAGGAGCATTGAGGGCGGAAGTGGTTGTGTGCTGGTGGGGAGTAGTAAGATCAAAAAAAATTCACCATTATTAAAAAAACGAAAAACATTGCATCTATATACTTAGGTGAAGATTATATATTTAGTTGCAGGGTATATACTTAGTTAAGGATTCAGTATATTTGTGTGTGTGTGTGTGTGTGTGTGTGTGTGTGTGTGTGTGTGTGCGTGCGCGCGCGCGTGTGTGTCTTTTATCTTTTATTGGTTTCAGCCAAAGGCTGGGGCCATGCTGCAGCACCGCCTTTCAGTGTGTTTGGATTTCCTTTCTATACTATATTTGAAGAAGTGAGTTGGACGGAGCAGCTCTCTTATCTATATTGCACCGGCATCTCTTCAGTTATCAATGCCCGATAACTGAAGAGGTGCCGGTTTTATTATGGCAACCGAATAATTGTCACATATATTACAGATAAATTCCTCTATGTACATAATATCGAGGTCTCTTTCATTCTTTTGTTGTCTTACCATTACTCCTTGTTTCTTTCCGTGTTCCTTTCTGTAGAAGAGCGTAGGCTCGAAACGTTAAAGACTTTCTCAATTCCCGAGCGTTATACTAATACATCTATTTGTTTTCAACACCATCTGTCTTCATCTGTTGTTTTTTTTTGTGAATTCTCCCTATATATATATATATATATATATATATATATATATATATATATATATATATATATATATATATATATATATATCTTGTAAATAATAATAATGGTATTTTTATATAAGCTTAAAGCTTATGGTGATCCCCGGACAATGACTAAGTCTAATAAACCATTCGCATTGAAATCATATATATATATATAGAGAGAGAGAGAGAGAGAGAGAGAGACAGACAGACAGACAGACAGACAGACAGAGACAGACAGACAGACAGACAGACAGACAGACGGAGACAGACAGACAGACAGAGTGATGTAGTTATGTTTGCAATTAAACAAATATATGTGCATATAATTGTATACACACACGCAGACACATCTATATATATATGTGCGTGTTTGTCTGCATATGCATATATATTTCAATTGATTGGCTGATAGATAGATAGATAGATAGATAGATAGATAGATAGATAGATAGATAGATAGATAGATAGATAGATAGATAGATAGATGTTTAGCTTAGGCATAACGATACTAATAAACTGGTGTACGAAATGAATATATTCAAAATCATTGCTTATACCGAGGTATCAAGATGACTGGTTTCAAATTCTCATGTCTATGGCGAATACAGGTTTAGTATCATATAAGCTGGGGGTTCGTTGCAACTCTTAATATCATATCTGTATCATCAGTTTCGATATTTGGTTATGTAAATCTCTTCTAGTCACTCCGTTTCCAGATGATTTAAGAATGATTATACTTCTATAGAACACGACACTCAAGTTTCTACTCGATTTTAAAACTATTTTAAAAATTACAAAAATTCAAGAATAAGAGATAAAAATATATGCGTAATTATAGTCTCAAATTAACTAAATAATTTCCGTTTTCACTTCATCTAGAGTTCTTAATATACTAAAATACTTTAATTGCTCATTCGTCATTCACACAGTTCAATTATGAAATCTGCTATTCATACAGGGCGCATATACGTAGCACAGTGTTTGAGATAAAGGACTGCTATATAAGTAGTGGAAAACCATTTCGTTCATTACATGAAAGATAACTTTTCAAGAGAAATTCAATAGTATTCTGTTAAACCCAATGTTAAGAAGAATTCTTGGCCATTTATAGCTATTTTTCAGTTTAAGAACGCCGGATATTCTGCTACTGTGTGTGTGTGTGTGTGTGTGTGTGTGTGTGTGTGTGTGTGTGTGTGTGTGTGTGTACGGATATATATATATATATATATATATATATATATAAAATATATGTATGTATATATATATATATAAATATACATAACTAGATGCACACACACATGGGTTTATGTACATATATATATACATATATATATATATACACATATATATATATGTGTGTGGGTATGCGTGTAAGTCTATAGAAA
>NC_142935.1:44814011-44819011 GCF_046866305.1 Octopus bimaculoides | reverse complement strand
TATGGAATAATTTTTTTTCCATAAGTTTTTTTTTTTTCGAGTGCATTCAACGTATCCCGCCTCCAAAGATTTGGACGCCCTGCTACCATGTAACAGTTATTTGCGATAAGGGACTCGAAATACCTGTTATGTGGTAGCAGGGCGTACAAGAAATAGTAACCAAATTTTTCCTTTTCTGGGGAAAGGAGCCATTTACGCGTGATTTCGACGTCACATTCGTTGAAAACATTCGAAACAACCTGGAAAATAAAAATAAAACACGAAACAAAACTCCTTTGCTGGGAAACTCAGACTTTCCCGATGACTCAACGGGTCACAAGTAGTCTAGAATGCATATAAATCTTGGACTGGTGGTACGATTCACCTTCGATTCGGTTCGGGTACATGATTTTTCTACGCCACAAAAATGGCGAAACAGTGACGTCCATCACTTCTGAATGAGCACTGGGGTGAGTTGTCTCATCTTTCCATGGCTTTCAGGTGTTTTAACACCCGGCGCTTTGAGAGAGAGAAATCTCCACCACGTCAAATCACAGCCTACTGGCAAATACACAAGGAGTATACGTCAAGCATGTGTGGTCGATGATAATGTGTGTGAGTGTGTGGGGGGGGGGGGGTACATACATACATATATGTATATGTGTGTATGCGTTATATATATATGGATGTATACATATATATATATATATATATATAATATATATATATATATATATATATATATATATATATATATATATATATATATATACATTATATAACTTACGTTTAGAAAACATACATTGAACCTCGCTCTGTATATTAACTTTGTTGCTAAAAACACAGAGCTCTTTCTGCGCAATAGTTTGATGAACGGTTCGACTAGTTCCATCCGTCATCACCAGCTTCTCATGCGTATTCATTTCATCCAATCTATTGCAAGAATGAAGGTGTAGCAACTACTGAAAAATGCAATTAACAACAACCACTACTTTTGCTTACTCTTATGTCAGTATATTCGTTAGTGTCAAAGATTTGCTAATTTCAGTACCGAGCAGTGGCGGCTCGTAGATAAAATTAGTGGGGTGCTGCTTAAGAAAATTTTTAGCCGTTGTTTTAATATTGTGTAAAAGGAAACAAACACATAAAAACAAAAATTATATATAAACTTGATCAGTTCGCGTTTTAGCCACTGCTGGGTAGTGTGTTTAATTTGCTCACTGAACACCGCCGTGGATTCCCCTTTGTTTTTCATAAATCCCACCTAAATCACAAAATAAGTGAGGGGAAATGTGCCCTAGTTTTCAAATCCTGGCAGCAACACTGAAGATGGAAGCAGGATAATAATCTAATTCTACACTTTATCACATTCAAGAATATAAACACGATTTCAAGCACAACACACGCGGAGTCAAAAAGAAACACTACTTTTCACCGGAACACCGCGGTAGGCTTCACCGGAACACCGCGGTCGGCACTGTCGTTCACGTAATGCTTTCTCTCTCTCCTAGAGTGAAGCTTCCTATCTCGGACATATGAACATGCGCACAACAGCCATATACCGTGTCACTTGAACTGTGAAGCGCACAGTTCTATACAAGGGTTTTTGTATTTTTTTCATAAACTAGGGGATGGCTACTGACATTAAGCTTAAGGATTATATAATGTACAAGTATAAAGAAAGATTTAAGGAAAAGGACTCATTATATTGAATGTTATTGATAATATCGAGTGAAGAAATAAGAGGTGCTGCAGTTCCGCAGTGCCTATACACGAGCCGCCACTGGTACCGGGACAATATATCTGTGTAAATAAATTTGTATACATATGTTTAACCTTACTGTAGGTGTGTATATGTGTGTATGGCGAGAGAAAGAATGAGATAGTTTGCGTGTGTGCGTCGTGCATATATATGTGTGTGTGTGTGTGTGTGTGTGTGTGTGCGTGTGTGTGTGTATATATATGTATGTATATTTCTATTTGTGTATGTATATGTCTTGTGTGCGTATGTGCATGTGCGTATTTTATGGCATGCGCGTGTATGTATGTACATATGTTCGTGTGTTTACGTACGGGTAACAGCGCTGTGTAGTACGCTTTTAATCAATCCGCCATACCAACATATAAAACTGATATTCGAATCAGTAAAAGCAGTGCCGTTTGTTCAAAGCAAGTTTTATTAGCTATAAACTCCACACACTCTCTCTCTCTCTCTCTCTCTCTCTCTCTCTCTCTCTCTCTCTCTCTCTCTCTCTCTCTCTCTCTCTCTCTCTCTCTCTCTCTCTCTCTCTCTCTCCTTCTTTTTCACTCTCTGTGTCTCTTCCTCTTTCTTTCTGTCTCGACTGAATGACGCAAGCAGTCTTGATGAACTTGTAACTTAAAGGTGAAATCAATCGAACTTTTTTTTTATTCCTCTCTGAAGAGAAAGCTATCTCGTTTAATCGCGAAAACTATCTGCAATTTTCATCCGTTTTAGTTGATTGTATTGTTCCCACCACCAATACTTATTTCTGTCTGTTCTTTATCTCATCGTTCTCTATTTATCGAGCCGTTATGTTACATTTTTTATATAAATGTACTCAACTGAACACACCCTTTTTTTTTCCGGGAAACACATACACACACACTAAGTCGGCAATTTTGAGGGGAGGGATCAGTCTATACCATCGGCCTCATTATTGACTGGGGCTTTATTGGTCGTTTTTGAACTCAGAACATAGAGTAGCGCAGCTAATTTCCGCAAAGCGTTTTGTTCGACGCTCCTTAGAGTCTACCTATACACTGCCATTTTAATAGTTGTTTCTAATATTGGTTTCAATTTTTGACACAAGGCCAGCAATTTGGGGGAAGGGACTAAGTCGATTAAATCGACCTCATTACGCAACTGGTACTTATATTATCGACCCCGAAAGGATGAAAGGCAAAGTCGACCCCGGTGGTATTTAAACACGGAACGTAAAGTCGGAAGAAATGCAGCTAAGCATTTAGTCCGACGTGGAAATGATTCTGCCAGCCCGCTACCTTAGTTCTATCTAATACTGACACAAGGCCTAAACTTTTGAAGTGGGTGGGAGTTGGGGTACTTTTGCCGATAGTATTATTTTGTTAACTCCGAGAGGATGAAAAGCAAGATTGACCAAGACGGGATTTAAACTCAGGATATAAACAGTCGCTAAGGATTCTGCCCGTGTCTTTAACGACTTAGCTTTTCTATCGCCTTTATATTCTAAACTTGGAACCAAGGCCATCAGTTTTTAGAGGAGGAAATTAGTCGATACTATCAATCCCTTTATGTAACTGCTCTTTTATTTTATCGGACTTGGAAGAATGAAAGGCAAGTGACCTGGGCGAGATATGAATTCAGACCTTAAAGATGCGTAACAAATCCTTCAAGATACTTTGTCCTAGGCTCGAACGATTCTAACAATACTGGCACTCCGTCGGTTACGACGACGAGGGTTCCAGTTGATCCAATCAAAGGAACACTCTGCTCGTGAAATTAACGTGCAAGTGACTGAGCACTCCACAGTCACGTGAACCTTTAACGTAGTTTTCACGGAGATTCCACGTGACACAGATGTGACAAAGCTGGCCTTTTGGAATACAGGTACTTCTTATTTTAGACAATTGAGTGAGGCAACGTTAAGTAAAGTGTCTTGCTCAAGGACACAACGCGTCACCGGGAACTGCACTCACGACCATACAATCGTTAGTCGAATACCCTAACCACTAAATCACGCGCCTTCACTCTAACAATAATATCATTTTTTTTGTTATAGTTGCTGCATGAGTGACGGATTAGAGAACATGGTAGGGACAAGCTTACACAAAGCATGACGATTTTCATTCAAATCGAATAAAATGACATGAAATGTAACACGGGAGGACCGCCACCTTGGGGAAATAAGGGGAAAAAACCAATCAAGGAGAAATAATCTCTAACATGGACACAAGATTACACATTTTGTGAGAAGCGCTACAGTTGTTTAAATTGAAAATATTACTCCACTGGTACCGACTGATGGATGTGAAAGGCAGAGTTAACCTTGATGGATTTGAACTCAGATCAAACAATCTTACAACCGTCTCTTTAGTAAAAATGAAAGTAGCAGCGTTAACAACAGGAACATTAATATTAATAGTATTTAATACTAATAATAACAGGAAAATAATTGCAATTAATTATCCGTTACATCACTAGACCTCCCCTTCTCCTACAGAACATCAGCTTGTCCCCGCCCCAGTCCGACCATTTCTGTCCCCTACTCTATGCCGCCATTCAGTCTAAAGGGTTAGTTTGTGAACTGATCCACTTTGGTATTTATCAATGAACTGCTTTGTTTTCCCATCTGAATATGGTTATTGCACGAGGGATATTGAGGGCAAAATACGGGAAGAAGTAACAGGTGGAAGGAGAGCTGAAGAAAGGCAGGTAGGTAGGTAGGTAGGTAGTAGTAGTAGTAGTAGTAGTCTCGCATACACATACACATAGACACTCTAAAATTAGGTTAGCGGAAGTTAAAAAATAGTTCACTGAAAAACCTTGCTAGAACAACAATTAATAAATATGTAATTAGTACATCACTGTCTGTCTTAAAAAAATTATATTTCAGCTATTTCGTTAGTTTATTGTAAACAGAGGTATATTTGAGAATGTAGTTATTGCAGTGCAGAGTTAGCGGTCCGGTTTCGATTCGAGGTTAAATTTGTTCTGATTTGGGTTTTTTTTTACTTTCATTACTAAATCCTTTATAAATGAAATAAACTTCTCTGAATCAATGAATTCCAGGACTTCTATTTCCCTGGAGCATTCTGTTTATTCAGAAGATAGATTTGTGTAGCTTGCTTCCCAACCATATGGTCTTCGATTCAGTCCCACTGCGTGGCACCTTGGGCAAGTGTCTTCTACTTTGTGATTCTATACGGTGGATGGACAGAAACTAAAAGAAGCCCGTCGTATACTTATATATGTATATATCTATGTATGTGTGTTTCCCCCCCCACACACACACACATACACA
>NC_142935.1:44801511-44809011 GCF_046866305.1 Octopus bimaculoides | reverse complement strand
GGCAAAAGGCTTTGCAGCATTTCGCCCGTCTTTACGTTCCAAGTTCGAATTCTACCGAGGTCAGCTTTGCGTCTCATTTTTTTTTCGAGAGTCGATAAAATAAGTACCCGTTGATCACTGGAGATCGTTGTAATCGATTTTACCCCCACCCCTCCCTCCTACCTCCGAAATTACTGGGGTTCTGCCAAACTTTGAAACCATATCATAAGTCACAGGTGTAGTTATGTAGTTATGTATGTATACGTGTGTGTGTGTGTGTGTGTGTGTGTGTGTGTGTGTGTGTGTGTGTGTGTGTAAGAAAGAATCATCCAAATATTTATCAATGAAAACAGCTTACGGCATCCAACGCGTTTTTTGATACTTGTTTTTAGTATACAGTAATATATACAGTAGTACAGTAATATATGTAATATTCCTATTTTACTCATAATATCTCTCCTCCCACTAACACCTCTACCCTCTCCGACGTGTTTATCCACGCCTGCGTATGCGACTAACCAATAACATGTCGGAAATATATACAACTCTATGGTAACCTGTCAAGCTAATGTATGTCTCTTAAACCAGTCAAGTTAATGTATGCCTACGTAGTAGCAGTTGCAACAGTAGTTGAATATTTAGGAATATTTTAACCTTGAGTCCTTCTACATGTAAACACTGCGTAGCTTGTTGAGCACAGTAAAACCGAATTAAACATAATATTATATTGCCTTGTTGTTGCTGCTGATGTAGTTGTTGCTGCTGATGTAGTTGTTGTTGTTGTTGTTGTTATTTAGCTTCAGCCCTAAATGATCAGAATTTATGATCAGAGACATTCCAGTAGTGACCATCTCAACATATTTACTCAAGCATAGTGTATCTAAGAGTGCATTATCTAACGAGTCCTTCTTTTCTAAGGCAGTAGGGTGTGATAAGAACGATATTTGGTGGCTAATTTCTAGCAAGTTCAGCGACCACGTAGAGGCTATCTCGTTTAAATATTTGAATGTTGCTGCTGCTGCTGCTGCTGCTGCTGCTGCTGCTGCTGTTATTGTTGTTTATGTTGATGTTGTTGTTTAGCAATTGTTTAACTTCGATCTATCAGGCATATGATCAGACATATTCCAGCCGTGACTATTCCGTCGGACATTTTTTGGCTGTTTTTCCTTCTTCATAATTGTTATTGCTGTTTCTGTATAGAGTATCCCATCTTTTTACTTTTTTGACTTGAAGAGTTTTACTCGAACAAACTGACCACAATATTTATTTTTTAAGTTTGGTTCTTATTCCATTGGTCACATTTGTCGAACCGCTAAAATTACCGGGACTTAGACAAACCAACGTTGTTTGTCAAGCTGTGTGGTGGTGATAACAAGCACAAAAACGCATACACACACACACACACATACACACACACACACACACACACACACACACAAACATACACATGTGACAGACTTCCACACAGTTTCCATGTACCAAATCCACTCACAAGATAATGGTCTATTATAGAAGACACTAACCCAAAGTGCTACGCAGTGGGACTGAAACCGAATCCGCGTGGTTGCAAAGCGAGCTGCTGCCGGCGTCTACTTTATGTTCACTTGTTTTAAGTTTTTATGGTGAGAAATGAGGGAGAATTCAAGATTGTATCTGACAGGTTGACTGACCTTGCAGAAGTTCATAATATACGTGTATTATCAGTATAAAAAGTTACATAAATATTTCGCTCAATGCTCTGCCATTTCCGTCCTTTTGGAGGTGCGTAGCTTAGTGCTTAGGGTATTGGACTCATAATCGTAAGCTTGTGGTTTCGACTTCTGAACCGAGCCATGCGTTGTGTTCTTGGGAAAAAATTTCATTTCACATTGCTCCAGTCCACTCAGCTGGCAAAAATTAGTAATCCTGCGACAGACCGACGTGTTGTCCAATTGGGATATATATATATATATATATATATATATATATATATATATATATATATATATATACCATGAAACTAGGAAACCGGCTCTTATGAGTCGGTATGACTCGAGAAGGTAACTTTACCTTTACCTTACTATTTCCGTACTTGATACAATATTGTTTCTATTATCAGGGCATAAAAGTGTGACATTAGCGACTAAACACCTGCTAATTTAGTGATGTTTCATTTCGACTTCAGATTTCACTAAATTCAACGTACATGATTCTGATGATGGATAAAGTAAATTCTGTCCTTGTTATAATGGTGCTAATTTCTGACATTACCACAAAATTTAAGCATTTAGATGGAATGTACAAAGAGAATTTAATCTCGACGAATATATAATTGATAACGTTATTTTTAATGACACTGGAATGACGAAATGTCTAGTCTAACCCCAAAGAGATTTATCGACCTTAGAACAATTCAAACGCAGTAAGTGAACATCACAAGTCAATCACTGCGACATACTACCATTTACACACTCACACACAAATACACAGACATATACACACAAACAATAAAACACATATATACACACAAACACATACATAAACACACACACATTCATTCCAAATGTCCTGAAGAAAGGGTTATAGCTCCGAAATATAGAAATGTAAGGTAAAACTACAACTGTATTTGATGCTGTATCGAGTCTTAAATAAATTTTTTTTAATTATAGAAATTATAAATATACAACATTTTGTTTCTATTGTCATATTTCGGGACGGTCATTTTGTTTCCAAATAAACACATGCACCATATATTCGTTATTCGCTTCGAATTTATTATTGTCCTTATTTTTTGTCCCGAAGTAAAGAACGAATATATAATGCGTGTGTTTATTTGGAAAAAGAAATGACCATCCCGAAATATAACAATATTTGTTTCAACACACGATTTCACATCAGGAATCTTTCAAGACAAATATATAAACGTAATATTTTGTTTCTTCTGAATGAGAAATCATTCGATTTTTAAGTATTTGAAACGTTCAAGATTGTCTCCCTTACTTGCTCGGCTAGATCAAAATAACTCCTATTTTCCCATGGTCACTCAATTAAGCCAACCGTAGTTATTTCTGATGTTGGGAACTCTGAAAAATAATCAAACTCACCTTTTTTTTTACATAAATATGCGGTCACAGCCCCTTTATAATTAAAATCTCAAAATATAGTTGACCTGACACTTTACTATTTTTCCATGTTCCCAATTTAGTATGTTTCTGGTTTTTCTCTTTTGATGGGATGTCATAGTTGTAATGTAATATCGATATTAATTGCGTAATAAGTATTTCTAAATTTATCACGAAACCACAAACAAATTTGTGGTGAAAAAAAAAGAGTCACTAGATTGAGTTGACTCCTTCCACACTACACAGATGATATATATTTTGTTGTTGTGGGAGTCAGAGAAATGAAGGACAAAGGTTACACCGACAAATTTGAACTTAAATGGACATACTTGAACACCCTTTCTGCCTCCCGCAACCACTGTAATTATATAATGAATACTAGCTGAGGTACAAGGTCACAAATCACGAGAGAGATTTACAACCGATTATAGTGACTCCATCCCTGCGCCCATCCATCTTCTCCGCCCACTATTCCTGAGAGGGTTGTGGAGGTAAAGTCCTCAGGCACCTCCTCCATAGGATCCTATTAGAAGCAAGCGTCATTACACATTCTAGCTGGATTCCCATTCGTGACTAACTGAGATTTTGGATATTATCCAGCCATCTCGCTCATGGTCTACCATTAGGTTTCCGGCCGGTTGGTTCGGCTTGAAGAATCCATTCTTCCCTGCGACATTTTAATCACATGTCCGTAGTTCCGGGGCTGAACCCTTTCAAAGAAAAAATGTAGCGGCTCCACCTGGAGAAACTCCATGATTTCTGAGCCACCCAACCTGTCGAGTAACGTTACTCCAGATATCCTTCCTCAGAGTGTTGGATAGAATGCCTCGCAGTGTTTGTTCCATCTCTCTGCACTCTGAGTTCAAATCCTGAGAATATCAACTCCACCTTTCGTCCTTTTGGGTGGGTCTATAAAAAAAGTACCAATCCAGGGCGGTGAATTGAAGGCACTGTTACAGGGTCGGGTGATATGCTTTACGGTATCTGCTGCGCTCTTTTGCGATGTGACCACAACTTTTAGGGTGACAATGGTACCAAGCTGCATCGGCTCTGGTCGGTAGCTTTTTCTCTCGGATAAACATCGGTGGCATGGAGAGGAAAGACATATATACACAGGCAGCTGTTACCCTTCCTGAAAATAAACTTGCTTTATACATGCATGTTAAAATACAAGATCAACATTGACCGACAAAGGGCCTGAATACCAACCTAGTACATCTATCCTCGTTTGTCAAGAGTGGAAAGTGTCCAAAAAGACACAGTGCAAAATGAATCAGTGAAAAATGAATCATCTCCATGCACTTTGCAAAGGGAATTAATAGTAGATTCATTGACTCCAAACTCGCAACCCACAGCAGCGAAGCTGCCAAAATCACATGTTTTATTGATTATCTCTGTCTTTTCCTATAGAGAAAAGGTAGAGATAATCTACGTTGTTTGTTATAAACAGGCACCTTCGTATTTTTTCGTTTCAATGACGATGGGTACGATCTGTGCTAAAAAAAAAAATACGCAGCCTTGCAGCACGGTAATGTAAACACAAGTGATAATCAGTGCACTATGACAGTAGCTGCGCAGTATGAGCGATCACTGGGGCATGTTTCTTCGGTACAAGCAGAATCTTCGACCGATTCCCAACACGTGTTATCACAGATCCATCCGTGATAAGCGTAACGTGGTTCACAATTTAACGTTCCGTTTTATCCCGAATCAGTGATGAATGGATTGGTGGTAAACGAGGGTAATACTTATTGTTCTCGGATAATACTTATTTTGTCCCCTTTGGAGTGAATGAAAAAAATTGCCAACTTCACCGAGATTTGAACTCAGAGCTTAAGGCACGTAACTTTCGCTACTTAGTACACCTAACGGTCTGCCAATTCGGCGCTCATCACACATTGTTTGTTAGTTATACAATAAAGCCATTAAAAAAAAGTACATAGGAAATATACAGATAAACTGTTCAGGGCAAGTATGACCCCATTACACTGCTGTGTTACAAATTGGTGCATTCACTATTATAATACTTAAAAAGAATGAAGTGGCTATTTAAAATGTAAGGCATCATATAACTTGTATAAGTTGGCACGTGGGCTCTCTCTCTCTCTCTCTCTCTCTCTCTCTCCCTCTCTCTCTCTCTCTCTCTTTCTTCCTATATATATATATATATATACTTAAATACGCACACATATGAATATGCATAAACCTAAGTATGTATTTCTGTATGTATGAATGAATGCATTTGTACAAAAGATTAACAGAGGAGACGCTTTACATTCTTTTCAGAATGTATATACATATACTTGTATACTTGTGGTGCTGCTTGGTATAGTGAGCCATGTTTCTTCCTTTTAATTAATTAGAATTATATACAGTAAATAAAATATTCATGAGCTTTAATAATTAAATTTTGTTGAAAAAAACAAGATAGCTGAGAAGAAAGAGCTGAAGAAGTGGGGGAAAGGCACACAAAAATTGAACAGAGTTGCCAAATGGTCTCGAACAACTAGAAATGACACCAGAACACTGTATCACGAAAAGCGAGATTTAACTGGTTCCAGAGGTAATACAAGTTTGCCGTGAATGGGAAGATCTTTCTGTCAGAATAAGAAGAGTATGAGCGCTGGGAAGAACACTTTAAGTTTGAACCATCTAATATCCTCACGGTAGCCGACAAAATGGCAGAACAATTATAAGAGCTCCTGTTAGCGAAGATGAAGTCCTCCAGGGTCTCAGAAAAAATGATAAATGACCTGGAGCTCACTGCATTGGTTACTTTAACCTCCTCTTGATTATATGTTCTCCATGCTAAAGGTAACTCATGCAAATTTCCCTGACCAGTATATGTGTGTGTATGCCCGCGTGTGTGTATGCCCACGTGTGTGTATGCCCGCGTGTGCGTGTGTACGTGATGGTGAAAATGATAATTGCTTCTTTATTATTGTCTTCTTGTAGCGTTGAATCATACAATCCATTCGTGCACAGATGTTACAAAATATGTAAAAAATAAATGTTAATGAACTAACAAAAAGTTAAGAGGGATCAGATACGTTATACAGCATGTAACGACATATGAAAACGCTTAAAATTACCCAAAATAAATAGATTATTATATAAAAACACTTATAATTTCAAAAGATATAATTTAAGGAAAAAGATACAGTAATAGATTATTCATACTCTTATCTTACGCTCCATCGACATATTTGTTGTTGGTGGTGTGACACCCTCTATTTCAAGCACAAGATATCATGGATGCTTGTAAAGTAAATTGTCTCTTTGAGGCAGGCTCCATTTCTAATATCTTTGGCACTTCTTAGGATTCTCAATTTCACTTCCAAAGTTGTATGCTCTTTCTCGCGTGTTCTAGATATTTTTCTGGTTGAGTACACAATATTTTTTCATTCTGAACATCGCCCCTCCCTGCGATAGTCTAAAAGTCTTCTCTCCTCTGCATTCGCTCCTTTTCCATTCTGGTTTCTGGGGTTATAACAACTTACAAGTCTATACTGAAACCCCGATCACATGCACTTTTCATCACCTCTATACATACCACCCACCCATATTGCACTACGAAGATAACGATGGCCAATATCGCTGTTAATACCACTTATTGTCACCTTTATATTATGCTGGCTCTGTACAGAGGTTCAAGACTAGGTTGTTGTGTTTCGCACCATCTTCACTTGACGCATCGCCTCCGACTTAGTTTCGCGGACCAGGCAACTACCAGCACATGTCTTGACCCGGTCATTTGACAGTACAATGACCCATGCATCAGCTTGGTCTTCCCTGAATTGGTTCTTTGAGGGATACACCGAAAGCTCCCTCTCTCTTTTTAAGACAGAAGAATGTTACATTTCTCCTTGCTCGCTCTCGGATAAATTTTTGGACAGGGAGATGTAGTCTTTTATAATGCACTGGTGCTATACTTTTGTTGAAATGAAATCGTTCCATATCTCCAACGTTGTCTGTAATTGCTGTCAAACTTCATCCATTTCAAAATCTCACACGGCAACATACGCGTTGGCGTATAAGTGTTGCTGCTGAAACAGTCGTAGTAGTAGTAGTAGTAGTAGTAGTAGTAGTAGTAGTAGTAGTAGTAGTGTAGTTGTTATTGTTAAACAAGTCGCTGAAACTATTCTCTGAGTTATTATTGATTAATTAGAGAAGTTTACGTATCTTTCCTTCAAATTGCGTATCCTACAGCAAAACATCCTTGTTCGTATTCTCTTTCCCCCCTCTTGTTTACCATCCTCACAAACGTGTTTTCTACCATTCGAAATTATAAAAATATGGGTACTCGAGGAAGCCATTTTTTTTTTTTTTTTCATTTTTACAAATGTAGAGTATATTTTCTTCCAAAAAAAATTAGGGGATTTTTAATAAACTAAAAGCAAAGCATGTGTGAACACGCGTG
>NC_142935.1:44761511-44796511 GCF_046866305.1 Octopus bimaculoides | reverse complement strand
AAACAGCGGTGCTGTTAGCTTTGTGTGCATATGTGCTTGTGTGTGTGTGTGTGTGTATGTGTGTGTGTGTGTGTGCGTGCATGTGTGTGTGTATGTGTGTGTGTGTGTGCATATGTATGTGTACGTGTGTGCGTGTCTGTGTGTGACTGACACTTGGTGGACTAATCAGTGATACTATACACACATGTATATAATATACGCAGATAGATATATATATACATACATACATATATACATTATATATATATATATATATATATATATATATATATATATATATATATATATATATATATATATATATATATATATATATATATATATATATATATATATATACATATGTATATTATGTGCTATATACTTACATATTCGTACATATGTCTACGCATCTATCAAACCACAACGGGTTTATGTTAGAACTCATGACTTAATTGTAGTCGAATTGATAAATATGTATTAACCTGTTGGGATTTGAATGCAATTATACTAGAATTGGTTAACCGATTCCAATAAATTTAATGTCAACAGAGCTGAACTGCGAACTCGACTTCAGGAGAGGAAATATATATCACATATATCTCACGTGAAAAGTAGAAACATTACAATTTATGCTAGTAACTCTAATATTGGTATTATCACTATCGCATAACCGAAAACTGCATCTTGGATTTGTTTGTAACACATTCTACGAAATTTTTGTTGAATTTTCCACTTCACTTGGCACCAGGTCATTTTCTTTCTCGAGTTAGACTTCAACGAACGAATAAAAGCAATTTCTTTTCTTTTGTTGTATTTCATGCCGGAATATCAAGACATAAGGAGGTGAGAGGTGCCGAGAGTTGTACGCCAGGCAAAGTAATTATAATAGTGCCAATCCGTTTCATATCTTTATGAAATGCTGTACGATTTTCTTCGTCGTGTTTCTTGATAATTGTGTGATATTCAACATGGTTCTTGATAGCTGTGTTTGAGATTTCAAGCTGAACACATTAAATCCCAAAACAATTAGTCTCGTGTGATGTTGGATAAGTGATTTTAGTGAGATTAACTAGTAGTAGTAGTAGTATAATTGTAGTAGTAGGAGGCGGAGGCGAGCTGACAGAATCTTTAGCACATTTCACAAAATGCTTTACTTGGTAGCATTTCGTCCGGTTTTACGTTCTGAATTCAAATTCCACCTAGGACGACTTTTATCCTTCCGGAGTCGAAAAAATTAGAACTAGTTGAGCACTGAAGTTAATGCAATCGGTAATCTCCCTTCCCTAAAATTTCAAGCCCTATGTCTAAACTAGAAACATTATTATTATTATTATTATTATTATTATTATTATTATTTTATGTTTGACTTTTGTTTTGCATTTGTACAAGTTGGATCCAAGTCTCACCCAGAGACCTCAAGAGACAACAAGTTAGAAGTTCATGTAGGTGTTATGCCTAGGGTACCATATATTTGGATTTGTACAGTTTTGTTCAAGTGAATGTTTAAGAAACCATAAGAAAATTATGTTTGCTTTAAAATTTGAGATCACATAGACAGTATTTTACGTAGGATATGGGCAGTTCCCATGAGCACTATCTTTTGGACTTCAGCCATTTTGGGGTTTCCTGGTATCTGAGCTAGGTAGTAATCAGCCCGTTTCGCTGTCATTCCCAGGGCACCTATGACAATAGGTATTGTTTTCGTCTTCAGATTCCACATTTTGCTAATTTCTATTTCAAGATCTTTATATTTGCTCAGTTTTTGGTAGGTCTTGACAGATACGTTTATATCAATTGGGACAGTCATATCAATGAGGAGGCATGATTTTTGTCTGAAGTCTTTCAGTATGATGTCTGGCCTATTTGCGTCTATCTTTCTGTCAGTTTGAATGGTGAAGTTCCAGAGGAGTGCAATGTGATCATTTTCAAGTACTGGGGGTGGTTTGTGTTCCCACCAGTTTTTATCATGGGGCAAGTCCAGGTTTTTGCATATTACCCAGTGAATATATTGTGCAGCTCTATCATGCCTGTTGAGATACTCTGTAGGCGCAAGCAGACTGCACATGGAGACAACATGATCGATGGTCTCATTTTGTTGTTGGCATATACGACATAATGGGGAGCTGCCGTTCTTTAATATGTTGGCCTGGTAGTTCTTTGTAGGTAGGCATTGATCTTGGGCTGCTATGATAAACCCCTCTGTTTCTGATTTCAATCCAGAGGCCATTAACCATTGGTGGGTAAGGGCTTTGTCAATATCTGCATTATTCGCTCTCTTTGGGTATTTGCCATTGAGAGGTTTTCCATGCCATTTTTCAGTCATAATAGCTAAGGCAGCAATTTTAGCACGGGTTTTCAAGCGCTTAGCTTTTTCTGTAGGTGTTTCTAGTTCGTCTAATTCTTGAATTTGTTGCAATTGGAATTCACTTAGATATTCCTTTGCCTGTTTTGTTACTGAGTAAGATGCTTTCTTGCTTTCATATTTTAAGACAAGTTTTAGCATCCAGTCCTCAGAGTTTTTCATATAGGTGTCTAGGCCAATTGTGGCTACCTTCATTGATAATGCCAGCTGTAGTAGTCCTCGACCTCCCTCTTTTCTTGGCAGATAAAGACGTTCTATATCTGCCTTAGGGTGGTGCATTCTATGCATTGTCAACAGTTTTCGTATTTTTCTGTCAACATTACATATTTCAGTAATTGACCAGTTAACGATGTTGAAACTGTAAGTCACGACTGGTATGGCTAGAGCATTGATCGCTTCGATCCTGTTTCTCGCGTTCAGCTCTGTCTTCAGTATTGCTCTCACCCTGCGATAACATTCTCTTCTGATCCTTTCCCTCATCACTGAGTGCTTGATATTGTCCCCTTCAATTACCCCTAGGTATTTGTAGCTCTCCGCTGGTTCTAACTCTTTTATGACATTTTGCTGGTCAAGGTTCACATTAGATGTATTTGTCATTTTTCCTTTGATAAAGATAGCTTTTGCACATTTATCAAGGCCAAATTGCATCCTGATGTCATCACTGAATTGTTTAACAATCGCTAGTAGGCCTTTGAGTTGTTGGTCATTTTTTGCAAAGAGCTTTAAATCATCCATGTAAATGAGATGATTTATATTTTTATCAAATATTTTATAACCATACTGTGCATCATTGAGCAATTTTGAGAGCGGTATTAGGGCTAGACAGAAGAGGAGTGGTGATAGTGAGTCACCCTGGAAAATGCCACATGAAATTCTTACATCTCCAGCATTTAGAGATTCATTGTCATTGTTCAACATCAGTGTGGTTCTCCATGATCTCATACTTACAGATAAAAAGTTTCGCAGAGTAGGAGCTATTTTATACATTTCCAGACATTTCCTAATCCAGCTATGTGGTAGGCTATCAAAGGCCTTTTTATAGTCTATCCAGGCTATTGACAAGTTTTTGTGTCGCTTGTGACAATCTTCTAAGATCATCTTATTGATGAGTAGCTGATCTTTACAACCATAAGATCCACGTTTACATCCCTTTTGCTCATTAGGGAATATGCTACTTTCTATTAAAAAACTATAGGTGTACTCGGTTAGGACAGATGTTAGCGTCTTATACATTGTTGTTAAGCAGGTTATGGGGCGATAATTTTTTGGTTCGTTTGTTTCCTCATTTTTTGGAAGCAGGAATGTTAAACCATTAACTAGCCAAGAGGGCATCAAACTAGGATTTTGCAAAACATCGTTGTAAAGTTTTGTTAGCAGTTCATGGCTTTCTGGGAAGGCATTCAACCAGAAGTTAGGAATTTTATCCTTTCCTGGAGACTTCCATTTGCTTGACCTCCTGAGAGCAGATCTTATATCTTCTACCCTGACCCCCTCCCACTTTTGCTCCTCTAAGGAGTCTAGGTCTGTAGCTATTCTATCAATCCAAGGGGCCTTTTCATTGTGTGTTTTATCTTCTGCCCAGATTTTATTCCAAAATTCTTGCACTTCTTCTTTTGATGGGACAGACTTTATTGTTACTGGTGTTTTCCCTATCTTCCTGTAGAAATTTTTGGGGTTATTTTTGAACATGTTATTATCTCGGAAGAATTTAACACGCTTTTCATACCTTGCTATGCGGGCAGCTTTAGCACATACCTTTTGCTTGATGGTTTCTATGGTGGCATCAATGTCAACTATGGTTTTCATGTTATATTTTTTCTTTAGTTTTTGGGTCTTTGTAGGTTTGATACTCTTGTCAAATTTAAGGTTTTTCAAACATTCTATGTCAGATCTAAGCAGCTTAATTTGGTGTTGAATGCGTTCTTGCCAAGAAGGCTTTTTGTGGGAGTGTTGTCTTTTTCTAATCTTTTCACCACATAGAATCGTTGAGATTCTTGCGGATGCATAGTACAGGTGGTTGAGATCTGTAATATCAACATCATTAGCTGAAATTATATCCTTAAGTGCAAGGCGGATTTTACCAATTATTTTCAGGTTTTGGTTAGAATTGCGAATTTTGGGGAGAGTGTCGCGTTCATTCATACTAGTTTCTTTAATTTTCACCCATTCAATCATGATTTGATTTTTTAGATCATGTAGTTCTGTTGCGTCGATTTCTGTATGACTTCCTTCATCTATTTGATTTTCACCTGCCTTAGTGTTTATGGTTGGTTCAGAGAGTATTTTATTTTGCCTATCAGTTACCTTAACTCTTTCAATTATTACTGTATTTTCATCAGCCTTGGGCTGGTTTATAATTATTTCCTCTGTAGTATCTTCTTTAGCTGCAGTTTCATTCTTTTTATCCTTTACTGCTTGCTTAATTTGGTCAATCTCTACTTCAGTTAGTAATTTTTTTTTTATAATGTTTCTTCTGACGTTGGCAAGTTTATTACTGTCTATGTAGGGTCTTACTGCAAGGTGTTTCTGTCTCCAGTTTAAGTAGGTTTGTACAGTATTAGATTTATCTGTAGGGAAATATATGGCACGGTAGAAGGCTCTAAGAACTTCTTTATTATCTTCCCTAGACCATTTTTCATTCTTTTTCTTTTGGTTATTTGATGACGAGCATGGATGGCCATCTGTTGGAATATTCCGGTTGTGGGGTACTTCCAGCTCCTGTGTGTCGGGAAGATTTGAACCAGTAGCAGATTTCTCGTCTCTGATCTGGTTCATTATCCGAGTAAGTGGTCCTTTATAATCCGGTCTATGACCATTGCGGTTTATATTTTGTTTTATTACCAGTGAGGCATAACAAGCTTCGACGTTGACGCTAGGGGACGGATCTGTCTGTTTAGGGTAAGTTTTTTGAGACAACACCGTCTCCGAGCTTTCGTGACGTAGCTTCTTAAGGCTAGCAGATCTATTTCGAGTGAGTGGCCCTTTGTGATTCGGTCGATAACCACTCTGGTTTGTGATCTGCCTTGTTATCATTGAGGCATGACGAGCTTTGGCGTTGACATTCGGGGACGGATTTGTCTGTTTAGGGTCAGTTTTTTGAGACAACACCGTCACCGAGTTCTCAGCATGTAAACATTGCTCGTAGCGTAGTTTTTTAAGGCTAGCAGATCGGTATTCATCTGTATTTTTTTTGTTGATAGATTTATCTCCAGGCATAGTGTATTTTTGTGTGTGTGTGGCGTTTTAAACTTATGAATGGTTCACTGTCTGTATTTGTTCACAAAATGAAAATAAACAAAGAAGAAAGAAAAAAAGTTTTGGTTTTGCTTCGTTTGTGATATGTGTTTTCGTATCCGTAAGTGTGTCCTGTGATTTTTACGTAGTTCTGTAAACATTAAGATGCATGTGTAGTTCTATGGGTATCAAAACGTATATATCATTGTGTACACGTTCAAGTGTATGCGTAATTATTCAATATATGTACTTACTATTTTGTTCCATTTCTTTTTTTTATATAGTTTGTAAACTTTCCGGTGTTGGTTTTGCGTGTGTGATCGCACGTGTTTCATTGAGACATCGTGCATAGGAGGTCCTGTGCTTTGTATTGCAGTGAAATTTCATTTTTTAAGAATAAAAAATATTCTTAAAAAAATTATCTTCGTTAAAAGACCGCTTCCTTCAAATCTTCCACCGGTTCTTTTGGCTAATTCCATCGATGTTATTGGATTAGATATGTTTTTGTATAGGGAGCCCGGTGTAGCACATCCATGTTGTTATCAGCCCGGTGCTCTCTTATTATTATTATTATTATTATTATTATTATTATTATTATTATTATCATTATCTTCTTTCAATTTTGTTTCTATTTCTTGCCGAGAGTCTTCCCAACACCTAGGGCAAAGAAACTCACTGTATACGTTGGTAGGTCATTAAAATAAATACACCAGATTGTTCATTTACAAAGTCATGTGATAGAAAAAAATGGGGAAGATAGACAAAAGAAAAAAAAAAAGAAAACATGAAAAAGTAGAAAGCAAAGAAAATAATAGTAAAAAGGAAAGAAAATTCACAGCGACAATGCTCTTCTCAATACGTGTGACGTACCAGTTAAGACAATCCTTTGCACTTCCTGCTTGGATGATAAGCCAGAGATCATCCTCAAATAATTTTCATATTATTATTATCATCATCATCATCATCATCATCATCATCATCATCATCATCATCATCATCATCATCATCATTATTATTATTATTATTATTATTATTATTATTATTATTATTATTATTATTATTATTATTATTTAGTTGACAATATCGTTAGGTTGCAGAAAACATGTCTTGCCGGAATTAGGTATTTTTACTCTTTGCTGAGACAGCATGAAAATTTATGCATATTACCTTATTTCCCATTTAGAACAATTCTCTCTAATGCATCTATATAATATTCCTTCTATGCCTTTTGCGTCAACCAAGTTTTAGGACTTCTAAATATTTTACGTCTGTACATATTCTAAATCATTGTTTCTTTATATAGCACGACACTAATGTTCTTAATTAACTATTTCTTCAATGCTGCCAAGGTACCTTTTCTTCAATCAAATTTCACGTCAATTCTTTCAGCACATCCATGTACTATTTGAATTTGGGTTTCTAGTTATTAATCCCATGCAGCGTACAATTTAAAGCCATCCGTATAGAAAAGATAGCTGATTTTCCGTCCATAGCATTTGTATTCGAGTCAAGTCTGGTGAACATTTTGACTTCGTCATTGTCACGAAGTTGGTTTCTCTCAATGAACCAGCCAGGTGTTGCTTCAGTTCTGTCATTATCTTATTAAACATATCTGCAAGCGCCATGTGTGTCATTGTAAAATACCTTAACAATAAATCTGGTATCTTATCGTGTCCTGGTGCCTTCTAGTTGTTTGTATTTTCTTTGTGGCGTCAGACTTATTGTGCATGTGTTGCGTTCGTTATTTTGAACAACCATTTTCGTGATAATTCCTTTGCTGTCCATACTCCCTGCTGGGATTCTTCTACTTCATTTTCTGTAAGTGTTGCATTGATTTTTAATTTATTTTGACTTAGCACTTGATAGAATTGTTAGGCTTGAAGTAAAACTGTTTGTTCAATTCATAGAATCACTGTCGCCTTTCTCTCTGTCGGTTTCTTTAATCCACAAAATAAAGTATTACTAGGTAAACAACTTACGACAGTGAGAGTAACTAATGTGAGAATCGATACAGCGTCTAAAAGTATGTTCTGCAGTGATTAATTATATTTCTATACATTCTACATGTTCAAATCTCACCAAAGTTGACTTTGCCACTAATTATTCTGGGATTGATACAAGTCAAGGCAACTGAGTACGAACCAAGCAGTTTATCTTATAGAATCAGAAGGTTGTTGTTGTCGTCGTCATCGTCGTCGTCTTAAACCCCCCACCCCCGATCGATCGAGCAGACCAATGGTTTAAGACATTTCGTCCATAACCATACCACCTAGTCTAAAAACCACATTATCCAGGGTGTCCTTTTCACTCATAAAAACGACAAAGGCGTCATTTGAGATTTAGTACTGCGAAGCTCTCCCGATTTTTCAGGGATTTAGCTGGAGAAATACGACGGCTGTGAAGGGCTTCTACAAAAATAATCCCAGTTGTTATAGGTTCCCGAGGCTCCGTCACTAACAGATTTAACAGCTCCCTTATTGAGATTAGTGTAACTACAAGAGTTGCATTGATTCAGAAATCTGCTCTAATTAGTGCAGCAAGGATTGTAAGAAAGGTCTTTGATATCTAAGGAAACTGGTATTGATCCGGTATCAAAAACACTGATTCCGAACGTAAAACATTTATACATACCGGGGAGGAGGAGGAGAAGAAGAAGAAGAAGAAGAAGAAGAAGAAGAAGAAGAAGAAGAAGAAGAAGAAGAAGAAGAAGAAGAAGAAGAAGAAGAAGAAGAAGAAGAAGAAGAAGAAGAAGAAGAAGAAGAAGAAGAAGAAGAAGAAGAAGAAGAAGAAGAAGAATATTGATTTCAAATTTTAGCACAAAGCAAGCAATTTTGGGAGAAGAGAGAAGTCGATTACATCGATCCCAGTGTTCAACTGTGCTTATTTTATCGAGCCCGAAAGGATGAAAGGCAAAGTCAACCTCCACGGAATTTGAAATCAGAACGTAAAGACTGACGCAATGCCGCTAAGCATTTTGCCCGACGTGCTAAAGTTTCTGGCAGCTCACCGCCTTAATAAAAATTATTATTATTATTATTATTATTATTATTATTATTATTATTATCATTATTATTATTATTATTATTATTATTATTATCATTATTATTATTATTATCATTATTATTATATAAGCCGTATAAGTGGAACAGCTGATGTTTGGGGACATCAAAGATAGTCACTGACCTGAACGGAAGCAGCAACTTAACACACTCATGCACACATATGTATGTGTGTGTGTGTGTGTGTGTGTCCGCCAAAATGGGGGCGGAAAAGTGAAGTAATGAAGCAAGGTCAAAGTAAATACAAAGTCATATTTGAAATATTAGACGTCTCAATAAAGGCAGGATTTATATATACATTTATGTGTATATTTGGACATTTGTGCTCACGCCATTACGCAAGCTATTAGCTTGTCGTCACTTGCATTCTGCATGAACATAATTACACACATATATTTACATCAAATATACATGTATGTGTGGGTGGGTCTATATATATATATATATATATATATACATACATATAGATATAGGTATATAGATGTAAGTACACATAATCTTTTCGCGTTTTCCTGTCTTTTTAGGTGCCTACTTATTTAATATATATATATATATATATATACATATCAAGGCCTTGGAGCGGAAAAAATTATAATTTCAAAAATATACTATGACGTTTGCTACTCTCTTCTGAGTTCTGTGTTCATATCGTGTCGAGGTCACTATTTAACATTAGCCATTCTAGCTTCTATAGAATAAATACCAGTCAAGAACAGGAAATCCGATTTAATTGACTGTTACCTTTCCCCTTAAAATTCGAGGTCTTATATAAATGTTAGAATACATTATAAAGCAGTTGATTGGCAGATTTGTTAAAACATCGCACAAATTGCCTTCTGATATTTGTTTCGGTTGTGAGATCAAATCCTGTCGTGTCTAACGTTACCTTTCATCCTCCCACGATAAATAATCTAAAGTACCAGTGAAAAACGGGGGACCAATATAATCAACTAACCACTCTCCTACATTTCTGGATTTGTACCTACGTTAGAAAACAATAATTAATATTGGGCTGGGAAAATCGTTAGCGTATTAGGACAAAATTCTTAACGGCATTTCTTTACCTTCTGAGTTCATATCCCGCTGATGTTAACTTGGCCTTCCGTCCTTCAAGATCGATAAAGTGAGTACCAGTGGTGTGGGGGTGGAAGTAGGGGGTTGAGATGTGGTGAATTCACATAAAGAATCTTGCAAAGATACAAAAACGAAGTACATATATATATATATATATATATATATATACAATAAATGCTCCCTTTTAAAGCCTAGTCAGGCTCATGGGCCCGGTTTCCCGGTTTCAATGGCGTATGTGTTCCCCAGCTGGACAGGACGCCAGTCCATCGCAGCGTTACTCATTTTTGCCAGCTGAGTGGACTGAAGCAACGCGAAATGCAGTGTTTTAATACAATTCTTTAAAATATTTTAATATAAAAAAAAACGGTGAGTGGGCAGAATCATTAGTACACAGGGCAAAATGCTTTCCGACAGTTTGCTCGGCTTTACTTTCTGAGTTCAAATTCCGCCGAGGTCGATTTTGCCTTTCATCTTTTTAGGGTCGATATAATAAGTACCCGTTGATCACTTAGGTCGATATAATCGACTTACCCACTTCCCTAAAATTGCTGGCCTTGTGCCAAAATTTGAAACCAATATTTAATCATAATACCACTTTTTTAAACATTGAATCGCCCTGAGGGTCCAACCAAGTAAAATAAGAATTAACAGTGTTCATAGGCAAAAAATGGCTGAAAACCATTGCTGTAAGTAATAACGTGTAAACATTTTGAAACACTTTGAAAAGAGGAAGTCGACGGCTGCCCGTAGGAATCGAACTCACAATTCCTGTAAACATAACACGCGTTTTTATGAGGTCATTATTTATATATATATATATATATATATATATATATACAAACACACACAAATCTACATACATATATATGTGTTATGCATGTATGCATGTGTGTAAGTATGTATGTATACATTTATGCACTACTAAACTTAAACTATTTTGTGTATGTGTAATACATTAATAATATGCGCACAGTGGCTCACTGTCAAACAGTTCCGCCTACTCTACGTAGAAATATATTTATGAACGAATGGAAAAGAAAAAGAAATAGAAAACGAAAGAGAAAGTGTGTCTACAGAGGGAAAGGAGAAAGAAAGAGAAGGAAGAAAACCAGAAAGAAAACGAAGTGGTGTGTAAATCCTTATCATTAGTTCCGGAAGTGATTCGAGCAAAGCGGAAGTATCTATCCACAAATGGTTTCTTGATAAGATTATACATATATATATATATATATATATATATATATATATATATATAAACGGAGCCAATCATCATCTTGGTTTATATATACACTTAAGGTTTAAACATTACGTCTCGTATCTTACAATTCCAAAATAAGGAAACATCAAGACGCATAAGAAGGTAAAGTTGTTGGCGTCTCTAGAAATGACGGTGGGTGGATAAGAGGATAAGAGAAATATAATTTAGTGGGCGACTTCATGTATTTCCTTCGTGTGGTCATTATTTACAGAAATAGACCGATATTCCTCCACCCATTTCCACCAGTGTATCAGTGAAGTTTATACAAATTTGAAATGTAAGATGGTTGAGTGGATATAAGATTGGACTAAGTTATTCATGAGTTCAAATCCAAGCCAGTGCAGGTGTATGTATGTATTATGTATGTATGTATGTATTATGTATGCCTATATATATATGTGTGTGTGTGTTCTTTTATGTCAGTCATTTGACTACAGCCATGCTGGGACACCGCTTTGAAGAATTTTAGTTGAGCAAATCGACCCCTGTACTTTTTGTTTTTTGTAAAGCCTGGTACTTATTCTATCGGTCACTTTGCCGAACCACTAAGTTACGGGGACATAAATGCACCAACACCGGTTGTCAAGCGGTGGGACACACACACACGCACATATACATTTACGAGGAGTTTTTTTTTTAGTTTCCGGCTACCAAGTTCACTAACAAGGCTTTGGCTGACCCGAGGCGTTAGTAGAAGATACTTGACCAAGGTGCTACACAGTGGGACTGAATCCGGAACCATGTGGTTGGGAAGTAAGTTTCCTACCACACAGCCACGATATATATATATATATATATATATATATATATATATATATATATATATATATACAGGGAGAATTCACAAAAAAAAAAACAAAAGACGAAGACTGGTGGTGTAGACAACAAACAGATGTATTAGTATAACGCTCGGGGAGTGAAAAAGTCTTTATCGTTTCGAGCCTACGCTCTTCCACAGAAAAGAACACGGAAAGAAACAAGGAAAGAAAAAAAAGAATGTGTAGTGGCTAGCGATCTATCATGGCGAATGCCGGACAGAAGGGTCACACAGGAGAGCTAGGGAGAAGGGGAGATAGTAAAGTAGTGGTGATCCCAAAATGAAGGTGCGCGTGCGTGTGTATCAGAGAGTTTGTATGTGCGTGTGGAAGAGGATTATATATATATATCTATATATATAAAAATGAGAATGTGTGTCTGTCTGTCTGTCGGTCTGTCTGTCTGTCTGTCTGTCGGTCTGTCTGTCTGTCTGTCTGTCTGTCTGTCTGTGTGAATCCCTAAAACTCGAGAACTACGCAACCAATTTCATTCAAATTTTACACATGCCTTACTTAGGGTTCCAGTTGTGTTTTAGTCAAAAAAAATGATTAACTTCTTGCAGAGTTCGAGCACACGGCAACATAATATCTCCTCCACTATTTAAGTATTACGTGTCAAAAGTGAAACAAAAACACTCATGTCAAATACTTTCACTTTAAAAATGAAACTATTCCACTAACTGAAACAATCACATTTCGATACTGTAGTGACAGATACTTTCACAGAGAGAGAAAGAGAGAAAGAGAGAGACAGAAAGAGAGAGAGAGAGAGATGTATATGTATACATATACATGTATATGTACACCATTTCGATACTGTAATGACAGATACTTTCAGAGAGAGAGAGAGAGAAAGAGAGAAAGAGAGAAAGAGAGAGAGAGAGAGAAAGAGAGAGAGAGAGAGAGAGAGAGAGAGAGAGAGAGAGAGAGATGTATATGTATACATATAGATGTACACGTATATGTATATATATACAGATCTATACATACATGTATATGTATACATATGTGTAGATGTATATATATATATATATAGATGTACATGTAATATGTACACATATATACATATATACATGCATACAGATATCTATACATATATACACCCATCACACACACATACACATGCACACAAACACACACATTAGTCATTTGTTTTCTTATCCAAAACTACGTCAAAAGTACTGAATGGATCTTTATGAAATTTGGAAATTATATTCTTTGCATAACGGCCATAACTCCCATGAAAATTCATATATTTTTGATGTTGATGAAATTTTAACCCGAACATAACAGATGAGCATTATTTAGAAAATGATGTCACACGTTATCGAGGCTACCATTCTTTCTGAATGTGCAAAAGGGGATGACGTCTTTATTCCAAGAATTCCTCTTACTCCATCAGGAGCAGACATTCCTTTTACATTCAGAAGACTACAATTCCCCCTTCGTGTGACTTTTGCCATGTCCATAAACAAATATCAGGGTCAAACACTGTCTGTAGCTGGTCTTCTCTTGGAAGAGCCCTGCTTCTCACATGGACAACTGTATGTTGGCTGCTCAAGAGTGGGCAGCAACAAAAAACCTATTTGTATATGCTCCACAAGGGAAAACAAGGAACATAGTTTACAATGAGGTGTTATAATCACAACAGCAAAAAAGTATGTACATGATCACCTTCTTTTACGAAACTTCATTGACTTTCATATATTTATATTGATATACATATATATATGTGTGTTTGGGTGCGTGTGTGTATATACATCTCTATATATAAAGATGTTGCGTAGTCTAGACGGCGTTTTTAGATTTCATTATTCTCTTTAACCCGGGCAACGCCGGGTATTTCTGCTAGTATATATATATATATTATTCTAACACAAGAATGTTGATGACAGTGACTTTGGAGTTTCAGCCAGCTAAGCCATCGTCAGACTGCCGAAACTTTGATGTCAATATCAACAACACTCTTACTCTTTTACTCTTTTAGTTGTTTCAATCATTTGACTGCGGCCATGCTGGAGCACCAACTTTAGTCGAGCAAATTGACCCCAGGACTTATTCTTTGTAAGCCTAGTACTTATTCTATCGTTCTCTTTTTCCGAACCGCTAAGTGACGGGGACAGAAACACACCAGCATCGTTTGTCAAGCAATGCTAGGGGGACAAACACAGACACACACATATATATATAAACATATATACGACGGGCTTCTTTCAGTTTCCGTCTACCAAATCCACTCACAAGACTTTGGTCGACCCGAGGCTATAGTAGAAGACATTTGCCCAAGATGCCACGCAGTGGGACTGAACCCGGAACCATGTGGTTGGTAAGCAAGCTACTTACCACACAGCCACTCCTGCGCATTTATGTCACTATCAACAACACTCTTGTATAAGAATAATAAATTTGTCCTCTACAAAAGTATAGAGTAACACATCAGATTAATGTAAAATTGTTTTTAATTTAACTGAACGAAAAAATAAACATAGATAGATAGATAGATAGATAGATAGATAGATAGATAGATAGATAGATGGATGGATGGAGGGATGGTGGGATGCTTATTTTTACTGAAGTTGTATATAAAAATAGTTTAACATTAAATTGAAGAATCACTTTAGTAGAGTACATTTTCGTTAATTTTTCCAATAGAAAAATAATTAGGTTGTCGTTAACTTCGAAGTTTGAGTTTCGTAGTCTATCTTCAAGTAGCCGAAAGCTAGGGAGACAGGAGGAGTAGAGAGATTGAGTGAGTAAGTGAGTGAGTGAGTGAGATATGTATCAAAATACACGAGTTAACAAGGAATTTATGTACATGATCTCTCGATTTGTTCGGAATAATAGTTAAATATCCTTCATATCATACCTTAAGAAAAAAGATAATATTGGATAAATGTCGTCCACGATTCAAAAAAGACATGATTACGGTTGGAATAGCTTTGATATCGTTCTGTTCTGTCGAGGTTTACCTGAACTAATTATCACCAATGACGATTTCTTTCATTAATAACAATGATTTCGTGTATGATACAATAGGCAGTTAGTAGCAATAATAGGTTCCATTTCAGGTTCAATACCAGCAGTTTTGAGGATATCAGTCGATGCTATTGATCTCTGCACTTTGATTGGTATATTATCTTATCAAAGCCGAAAGAATGATAATCAAATTTGACCTCATTGGGATTTGAACTCCGAATAAAAAAGCCAGAATACCTCATAGCATTTGTTTTTTCAACGATCTAACGATTCTGCCAGTTCACCACCTAGAAATCGATAGCGACCATAACTTCAAAAGACATCCAAATCATACCAATGAAATGAGTTTCTATGTGGTGACTCGACCTTCTAGAAATAGCTACTAAATTTCCCTCAACTTATATAGCTTACTCTCAGAAAAGAACAAGGAAATACTGAGTAATGTACACAGTATGAATTACATCACGCTATTATACCTGCAGCAAGAGGAACATGACTGCTGATAGTTAAGTATCTTAGTTGTAGACGCAATATGCATGCAACCAGTTTGAGTGAGAGTTGAAAAGCAAATATCATAGCTATGAGCAGATCGAGGTGGTGGCAATGATTGGATTCAAATCAGTTTAGTTGCTTAATACTCAATTGTGAAGGAAGAAAGTATTGGACGACCAGCCCAGATGACGTGACGTTTCGAGACTTGTGACCGATTTTCGTTATACTTATCAATACTAAAAGTATTGACTCTTGCTCTGCAAAGAGACATTTGACGAAATATATGAAGAAAATCCGAAAAATCGTCTTTTGTAATAAGTGCCACTTGGGGTGTCTGCGCTTTTTGCAGGAAAGCCATGAAGCAAATTCGCTTTCTGCAGTTAACGGTAATAACATTTTGATCGGATACATCCGCTTTCTGCGTTCAGATTGTGAAAAAAACTTTGGTCTAAAAACCACTCCCTTCGGTTCATTTTTCCACCACGGACCATCGCTAGTACCTTCACCGCCGCAGCTACTGCCATTTGTACTATTTGTACAGGAAGTTTGATTTCGTGTACTGACATGCATTTAAGTTTTCTTTTTCTCTTTAATTTTAAGTAGACACTTTAACTAATTAATGTTCAGTGCAGTCTTTGTGTAGCATGCAAAACAAGTCTTGTTTGGTCATTAATAGCGTTTGCATGTTGGGACAGGAAAGGAATGGCTTCGAAAGAAGGAAGCCAACCGATCTCTTTTACCTGTTTACGTTTTTATGCGGTTCCACCAATAAGAGACTCGGTAAGGAAAAGACCTTACAGGATAAAGAATGCAATGTGTCACTAAAATATCCTTTCACTCTCTCACTCACTTATGTATTTTAAATTATTTTTATATACCGAAACATTCCAAGTATTTAGGTATGCGCGTTTAATCACACTATAGATACAGACGTATCTATATACATAATTGTACTCATACATGCATATATAATTACATGCTTGTGTGTGTGTGTGTGCGCGCGCGCGCGTGGAGGGGGCTGTGCGTGTGTGTGTGCGCGCGTGTTCTCACGTGCGTGTGTGTCAGTAAATGCCAGTGGCTTACTTCTTAGGGTGTCGAGCTCACAAACATACAGTTGTGGTTTTGCCAGCTGTACTGGGATCATCATAAAATAAAGTGCATCAAATAGGATATTTTATTTTACGTTGCTCTGATCTATTCCATTGAAATGAGGCCCAACTGAATGGCGGTGCAGCCCTCTCTCCCTCCAGCTGTCAAATCCACGATGTACCGTGGGTGAAGACTAATTCTGCTCGTCACCATACAAGCACTTAAAATAATTGACGAAAGCGAGGTACATGCAATTAAATCATGCTGCGATGCATTGATGATGTTTATGTTTGTGTATGTGTACTTAATTATAAATATATATGTACCTACAGGTGAAATTCAGAAATGCAAGAGAATATATATATATATATATATATATATATATATATATATATATATATATATATATATATATATATATATATATATATGGGAGAATTTACGAAGAAAACAACAACAGACGAGGACAGGTGGTGTAAACAACAAAAGGATGTATTAGTTTAACGCTCGGGAAAATAGAAAGTCTTTAACGTTTCGAGCTACGCTCTTCAACAGAACGAATAAGGAGAAAAACAAGGAGAAAAACACGGAGAAAAAAATTGAATGTTGTGGTCAGCGATCTATCATGGCGACTATATTCTTGGGAATAAATAATGATGGTTTTTTTCCTTTATGAATTTTTTCACGCTAGCTTCTTGATAAAATTCTTGTAAAAGATTTTATCCTATTATTGAATCCTGAGCAAAACGTCGGTGAAGAAGCATGCTTGCATTAGTGTGACGTCTTTTTTCTGTTCGTCTCTTTGACCGAGCTGTCATCCTGGGCCTAAGATAATCCAAGTTTGGGCTTATAATAGCTGGAATGTTGTAAGGAGCTTGCATCATTCTGCTGGCTAGTAATACAATAGTGGAACGTCTACATTCTAAAGAGGGTTAGTGGATGGTATGAGCATCAATGACCTTGGGGTGATATGGACGTCGACGAAGACAATGTTAGTAGTCTCTTTTGGAAGATTTTTTTAGATCAGAGATTACAGACGATTTCCAAAAAGTTTTTGCCTAGCAACGCTACAGGGTAACTTTTCCTTTTTGATATAAACTCTGCAAGCATGGCCGCAGAGTTCATTCCAAACCTAACTTATCCGAGATGCGCACAGAATGATAAAATCATACTGCATGCACCCATCCAATATCTGTGCATTGCTGATTTGTGGATATAATGTCAAACAGCTGTTATCAAATGAAAGACGTATCCGTTTATTAGCAAGGAAGAGCAGATAACTTCGTCTGATTGGTGACTATGGTGAAGAGATTTGTAAAGCTGAGGTACTTGAGAGTTTTGAGAACAGATATTTTCCTCTCAGACCAAGCCCTCGACAACTTCTGCAAGTACTACTTGAAGAGGAAAGTGAGAGAAGAGAGGGAGATAGACCTTTCTAGTAAATTCTGAGAGTTTCGTAAGAATAACGGAACTGATATGGCTAAATGAACTTACATTTACTATGTAAGGTGTAGATTGGAGAAAGAATTGAGTTGTGCCTTAAACTGCGAAGTTGTTTTTGAACTGTATAAAGGAAATAATGAACAAGTAATTAAAAAGTGATCGGAAGAAATAAGTTCATACTTCCTCCAACACATTTTAGAACATGTAATATATAATTACTGTTGTTAACGAAAATTTGTTCACTAAAACTATTGTACAGATTTATTCTTGATTATATTTTATTGTTATTCTTATAAGTTTTGTTTTTTACATGTTCGAAATAAAAAAAAATTCTAAACTTAAGCACAGTAGTAAGAAGCTTGCTTCCCAATCACATGCTCCCGGGTTCATTTCCACTGCGTGGCATCTTGGGCAAGTGTTTTTTACTGTAGCCTGGGGCCTACAAAAGCCTTATAAGTGGATTTGGTAGACGGAAACTGAAAGGAACCCGTCGCATATATGTGTGTGTGTATGTGTGTGTGTGTGTGTGTGTGTGTGTGTGTGTGTGTGTGTGTGTGTGTGTGTGTGTGTGTGTGTGTGTGTGTGTGTGTGTAGCAACTGATGATGGCGTGTTTATGTCTCCGTAACTTAACGGTTCAGCAAAGTAAGAGATAGAATAAGTACTAGGCTTACAAAGAATAAGTCTTGAGGTCGATTTCTTCGATTAAAACCCTTTAAGGCCGCAGCCAAATGACTGAAACCAGCAGAAGAATAAAGGAATAGGCGCAAGCATGGTTTTGTGTTTAAGAAGTTCGCTTTAATCCACGTGATTTTAGGTTCAGCTCCACTGTGCGGTACGTTGGGCAAATGTCTTCCACTACAGCTTCGGACCGACCAAAGACTTGTGAGTGGGTTTGGTAGACGGAAACTGAAAGAAGATTGTCGAATATACATACATACATACATACATACATACATAATGCTTTATGAGTGAATTATAGTGACTAAACTGTGAGGAAGACCATCGTGTATATGTGTGTATGTACGTATGTGAGTGTATAGGTGTTTGTATTTGTCCACTGCCACCGCTTGACAATCAATGTGGATTTATTTGCGTTCTCGTAACTTAGCGGTTAGGCAAAAGAGACCGATGGAATAGGTACCAGGATTTAAAATAGAAAACAAGTACTGGGGTCGATTTGTTCGACTAAACCCTTTAAGACGGGGTCCCAGCATGACCAAAGTCCAGTGACTGAAGCAAGTAAGAAACATAAAAGTTATTGTTATTCTTATGTCTTATTATTTTATTATCATTGCTTGCTCTTTTTAACATGTGCTAAATAAAAACTTCTAAATAAAATATTATTAGGTTTCAGTCGAAAAATAATCTTTTTCGGGGGACTTCAAGTAAAGTTCTTTTCTTAGCCAAAAAAAAAAAAAGCGCAACAGTTTTAAGCGCGTTCAAACACGGGACTTTGTCGATCTAATGTGTCGTCAGCGAGATTATTCCGAGTTGACAGGTGGGAGAGGGTGATGTAAAAGTTTGGAAGGACACGTATTTCAATATTAGCACAGCTATTTTCTTTCCAACAGGCGACAGGGCTGACTAATCCTATCACCCTGTTAATAGTACAACTACATATTGTGTGTGCGTGTGTGTGTGTGTGTGTGTGTGTGTGTGTGTGTGTGGCTTAGGTGAAAATTGGCCAGGATCCCAGAAGAAATTGTACCGATGCATACATTAAGTATACAACGTATTCAAAAAACACTCGCCCACCAATGCTGTCATTGTCATTAGAGTCCGGCATGCACGCATATATATACACATGCACATACACACACACATATACACACACAAATACATATGCACACAGACACAAGCATAGTTGTCCAGATACGTACATGAGTGTGCGTGCACCTAACTTCTTTCACATATGCGTATGTATAACACAAACGAACACATACATATATGTATGTTTATTAGCATAACAGACATACACACAGTATGTGTATGTCTCTCTATATACATATATTGCTCACTCACACACACGTGTGTGTGTGTGTGTGTGTGTGTGTGTGTATCATATGCACTCATGTAATGACAGACAGACATACAGACAGACAGACAGATAGATAGATAGATAGATAGATAGATAGATAGATAGATAGATAGATAGATAGATTCACATCTATGATGTGAGAGAAAAAACGAGAAAAAGAATGATGGATTTAAAACAATGGAAAAGCATATGGTGTGACAAAAAGAGACAGGGAGATACAAAGAAAGATGCAGTATGCTAAATTTTCCACCGAACATTCTGGAAATATCAAAGCAAAACAAATAAAAAAAAAACGTCTCTTTAATAACTAAACTCTAACCCTTTAACTAGTTTTAGCTCGAAAGCTGCGGTCATGTTAGGGCACCGTTTAGTCTTCAGCCCATTATGCACTTTATCTATATCTACGTCCGGAACATTTCTACTTTCTTCTTTAAGTGTACTTGAAGCCTCTAGGGGGTCACGTAAATTAGTTGAAATAGCAGCAAACGTTTCCTCAAATCGCTCTGTACAGTCTTAAAGAAAGCACAGACATTGTATAATTTGATTGTAGATGCATTGTGAGTAAAAATGAGATGGTCAGAAAAAACCTTAAGGAAATTTTTATTTGACCACTCTTCCTGCGAGAAATAGCAGCCACATCTCCTTTAAATCGCACTCTAAAATCTTATATAAGGACAGAACACATTAGACGATATAGTTATTACATAATCCAAAACAAAAAGCTGTGTAATCAAATCTGGAACTGCCGCCAAAACGTCCTAGGTTTAAAAGGTGTTTTTTCAGCACTAATAATTCTTTAGATCTTGCATCCTCACATCCACTTTTCTTTTCAAATACAATTCAAATTTTTCGTAGTTCAAGAGATTGTAAGTGGAATTGCATCACCCTTTCATGTAGTTATCTCTCTCCTCACAATCTAGTTAGGCGTAAGGCAAAGAGATACGGTTTATTGCTCACTGGTTGAAAATAAAGACAATATGGCCGTGAAGAAAAACTATTAGACTGCCGAAGCCAAGTGTGCTAATTGAGTTTACTGGCCAAGTGTGCTGGCCAAGTGTGCTGGCCAAGTGTGCTGGCCAAGTGTGCTGGCCGAGTGTGCTGATTGACTATGCTGGTTTGGTATGATGACCGAGAGTGCTGATTGTACTGTCCAAGCAAGATGGTCGAATATAATGGATGACTGTGCTCGCTGAGTATTTTGGTGTACAAACTGAGTATGCAGACTTAGTATATTACGATGTAAAGCAGCTCACTCTATAACTAATTGCATGATAAACTTTTCAGCAAGTAGACATCTTCAGTTACGAGGAATCGCCCTAATGGCTACAACGAGCATTAGCACTTCTGAATGAAATTTCGTTCATGTCCTTGAGAAAGACATAAATGTCACAACTACTCCCATTGTCTTACTACCTAAAATTCTGAAACATTGAACCTAACATAAGAAAACAAATCGCCTTTCGACAAGGTTCTGGTACAAAATATTTGCAAGTTTTGACCCCAAATCCTTTACAATAGATGACACTAGATAATACAGTTGATCTATTATATAATAATCTTTAAAATTTCCATACTCAAAACCGAAGTTGATGCCTAGCTAAACGTACACATGCAAATATTTAAGATGCATTCCTTGTACTTTCACACAATTACTGCTTCCATCCAAAAGGTTTTGGCCATGTTGTGGCATCGCTATCAACTAAAATGAAAATGTATCTTAACCACAATGTTTGTTTTGGGACTATATAAGGACCACATCGTCTAATGTGTCTTGTCCTTACATAATATTTGAGGAAGATTTAGCAACTATTTCTTGCAGAATACGCGACCACGTAGAAAATTTCTCATTGTTATTTCTGAAAGACCATCCCCACCGTAATCATTTGTTTGTTTCTTTCTTTTTATGCATTGTGCATCTTGGACCATATTATACAATGTGTTAGTGCTTTCTTTAAGACAGTATAGTGTGATTTGAGGGTGAATTTGCAGCTATTTCTACCAAATTAAGTGACCACGTTGAGGCGTCAAGTACCACTTTATAATCATTCCACCTAGAAGAAATATCACTCAAACATCTCTTAAATCACATTCTGCCATCATAAAACGTATAAAGGATAACGTATTAACGGTTACATTGCTGCCTTTCATCACAGATTTACTTGATCAGGGCTGACGTTATTTGAAATAATAATTAAAACCGAAGTAAAACAATTGTCCCTAACGGAAGTCGAAATATGTATATATGGCTTACCAGATACCGATAATGCTACAGATCGTTTGCCAAAATAAAAGGAACACGGGTGCTAAGTAACATCTGAATTATAAAAAATGGCAGACGTTAAGTTTCTAATACCAAGTTTCATAAACAATCGTTAGGTGCTTAGTGAAATGATCAGAAAATACAGCTTAAGTTTTTGACACCAAAACAAAACTAACGTGCCATTTAAGTGATTAATAAGCAATCCTTAAGTTTATGATGTTATATCTTAACAACTGCTGGGAACTAAGTACTTACTTGTATGCAAATGATGAGAGGATAGACTTCAAGTTTTTTTGACACTATACTGATTGTAGGAAGGTAAGATAACTGGATGATTAACAAGCAGGCCTAAAATTTTAAACAGAAGTTCTCTCTCTCTCTCTCTCTTTCTCTCTCTCTTTCTCTCTCTCTCTCTCTCTCCCTCTCTCTCTCTCTCTCTCTCTCTCTCTCTCTTTGTATATATATATATATATATATTCGCACGCACATACACATATAGGAATTACAAGGAAGGAACAATAATCACCTTCATTGACTTACAGCTGTTTCGCCGATAAGGAACTGGTCATCCAAAACTGTGCTAGTCATCTTAAAGTTCCATCGGAGCTTTAACACGAAGTGTTTCTTTATTGCGGATACATGTGTGTGTGTGTGTGTGTGTGTGTGTGTGTGTGTGTGTGTGTGTGTGTGTGTGTGTGTGTGTGTGTGTGTGTGTGTGTGTGTGTCTGTGTGTACGTGTGTGCGTGCGTGCGTATATTGCATTTATTGTATGTCACTGCTTAAATACTAATGTAGAAATGTTCATGTGTAATCTTACCTGCATTCTGTAGCTCAACTTTCTCATATGGCAAATTGCTTTTGTATAAGCGGTAATTCATACATGAAATATGGCTACTCTAGTGGTCTGTCTGACATTCGGACGTATGTAATTACCACTTATACAAAGGCAACTTGCCATATGAGAAAGTTGAGCTACAGAATGCAGGTAAGATTACACACGAACATTTCTACATTAGTATTTAAGCAGTGACATACAATATATGCATTGACAAACTAACTGAGCAATCTTCTGATGAAAAATACCCATGTGTTGCTCGATCGGAATTCTATTACGTCCACTTCAATGCAATTGTAGAAATCAAACAACTTGAAAGCAAAGAAAATCCAAGCCGTGTATAACTTTGAAATTCAACCGTAAAGAAAACTTTCTCGAAACTTTTGAAGAACATTTCCTCATCTACTATTGAATATATTGTGAAAGTTGAAAGACAGAAGTCATCATAGCTAAACACATTAGTCTCCTTTGGCCTATTCGTGACTATATCTTCAATATAATGATACATTGGGACTGTGAACAGAATAAGCAATTATATGAATAGTACGCTCAATATGAGTCTAAACGTTTTCGAATTACGAAAAGATTAAAAGTTTGTGCGGCATTAAACATCCAGAATTAGGTCTAACTACAAAAAGTTTAAATAAACAAGCAAAACGTATAATGAAATGAAAACTAATATACATAGCGGAATCATCGCACAGCAAAAACGCCAAAACACATCAAATAACAACAATCACAATTTTCGCTTATGTTGTAGTCTCGTACCAGACTCCAGCTCACCATAAAGGGTTTGTTTGGGGTTTCCGCTGTCAACTTGTCAAAGAAGATGACCTATCCAGTGATGTCTATGTTTATAGATGTGATTTCCAATGCTGAGGTGTATCAGCATTTTAAAGTACTCCAGGATCAGGTGAATGGGCACTCAAGTGGAGCACACAGAATACTACGTAGACATTGATGGCACAACCACGCCAGGATTTTGAGTCGTCTGCGGCCCGAGTTTCACAAGAGTAAAGCAATATTGTAAAGACGGCTGCAATTTTAATACCGTTTTATGAATTCCTTTCTGATCCCAAACACATGTTTCGAGGCTGGCAAAAGTATCAGTTGCCTTTCTGATGCGTGAAGCTATTTCAACATTCGGTGAACATATTTCCTAGATATGAAAATTTATCGACAGCTTTCAGCGTGTGACCACCGTCATAAATTGATGATTCAGCGTAGAGTGATACAGGAGCGAGCACACAAAGACACACACACACACACACACACACTCTCTCTCTCTCTCTCTCTCTCTCTCTCTCTCTCTCTCTCTCTCTCTCTCTCTCTCTCTCTCTCTCTCATACATACACACACACATACATACACACACACATACATACGTACATGCATACATACATATGTATGTATGTGTGCGTATATAAGTGTGTGTGTGTGTCTCTCGTTCTCTTTCTCTCTCTGTGCATATATATATATGCATGGATATGTGTGTGTGTGTGTGTGTGTGTGTGTGTGTGTGTGTGTGTGTGTGTGTGTGTGTGTGTGTGTGTGTGTTAAATTTAAAACTAGAAATTAAAGTTTAAAAAGGAGATATTAAAATGCAATATCCACGCCTTGTTTCGAGTAAGTCCTAGGTAGTGCGCCTGCAGAGAACGTTCACCACTTATGGCTGCTAGGTGTCATACGCGTTACTGCGCTTTCGTCGCTGAATCTACGTCAGGAATTCCTAGGTACACGTTGGGAATATTTTAAATGATTTATACGGAAGATGGAGTGTAACTAGAAGCCTTATTTAGCACAACAATCGTTTCGGCTGCCTTCTGCACTGCTCCTTAGTAGGTGGGGAACGATGTAATGACATCAGATGCATCACACAGTACAAGGAGCCTCATCAGATGACGTAACATACTTCAAAAGTCATAAAATTTGCCTTTTACTCCAAGTTAGATGCTAGTAGTGTTATGGTGTATTGCTAGTAGTTCACACGCATTAGTGAAATGAGTATCAACCACTTCCTGACTACAAGTATACTCATTTCACCAATGTGTGTGAACTATTAGCAATACACCATAACACCACTAGCATCTAACTTGGAGTAATGAGTAAATCTTATAACTTTTGAAGCATGTTACGTCACCTGATGAGGCTCCTGTGCGATGCATCTGATGTCATTACATCGTTCCCCACCCACTAGGGAGCAGCGCAGAAGGCAACCGAAACGATTGTTGTACTACACACACACACACAACACACACACACACACATATACACACGTACGTACGCTGTTTTATGGCAAAAAAATGAGAGGGGAGTACTCAAAGGATATAGTTTGTTTTCTTTTTTTTCTTTCTTTTTAAGAGAAAATGGAGTGTTTCTCTCGAACCTCGAATCGATCGCAGTGACGTGAAACTCGAGTCACCAAACCCTCAGTTTCAATTTCAATCTTATATCTTTTATCTCTTCTTTCACTTGTTTCTGTCATTAGACCGCGACCATACTGATGCGCCGCCTTCAGGAATTTTAGTCGAACGAATCGAATCCACTACATTTTTTTATCTAAGCCTGGTACTTATTATAACGGTCTCTTGGCCGAACCGCTAAGTTTCAGGGGCGTAAACACATCAATACCTATAGTCAAACGGTGGTGAGGGACAAACATAGACGGAAAGACACACACACACACACACACACACACACACACACGCACACACACACATACATACATACATACATACACACACAGAATTGTTCGCTAAAAGTAATCAGTGGCAAGGTTGTTGTCAATGTCCAGGTGTTGTCAAGCCAAGAGACGGATTATTTTTCTATCACCCAAGAACAAGAACGATCTTCCAACGGGTTCTACCTAATTCCATTTACAATATTTTTCTCAATTAGGTTCAGTCGACCTATGATAGAAGATAGTTATCCGACGTGTCTCGCAAAAGAATTGAACCCGTAGTGCAAATCAAACTTGTTTAAATACACAGCCATCGTATCTGCGCACATGAAATTCAAACTTTTATCAACGAATACCAAACAAAATAACTAATTTGTTTTCTTGGGGTTTTATTGACAAGTTGTAGCCAAGTTTTTTTAACATGTCATATGCTTGGCTAGCTACAGGTTATTCCACAAACGACATTGATTACACAAGAAACGATAGCTATAATAGTCATTAGTGCAAAATACATTAAAATGGTAACCACCTATGCAAAGAAAAAACTTATATGTTGTTTTTATTCGTTAACTATTTTTATTAATAAAGAACTATTTCTTTAGAATGAGAATAGGTGGTGCATATCGAACGTAACCCTGTTTGCTGTCAATATTTTACTTTGAAATCCTACTCATTGCAGTTGCTATTGAACGGTTTTAAAATGACAAGCTATTGCGCAATGAAAGATGATTTATAGTATTCCACACTTCAAGTGCCGTGAATTAGATAAAATATGCCCACATAATAGTTAAATTAACCATATTTAATTTTCCTGTTGTTCAAATCCCGCGTAAAATATTAAACGTCAATGAAGCAGACAACATCTTGATCAAATATGGTTGTTCAAGTTTAATCGTACATTTGATTTGTGCAAGCAAGTCGAAAATATAGTTCAGTAGGTGTTCTGGAAACATTCAACGCCGTTTATCATTTATAAAATGAGTCTTCAGCTTCATTTCCTTCTATTGCTATTGTTTTTTTTTTACTGTTATTGTAATTATTATTTTTCATTTTCATTACTTTTGCTTTCCATAACTCGATTTATACTTGTGTGATAGGGCATTGATCTATCAAGTGATTGGTCTCTGTTTTTCCATTGTTCTATCGGTGTTCTGACGTGGTTAAACTGTCATTTTATTTCAGACATTTTATTTCTAAAAATTCATGAACCAGTAGAGAGCTGGACAATATGTTTTGTGATATTTTGATACGTCATTTTATTATCTTAATTCAGATAATATCGGAATCGACTTTCATTACACTGTAGTCGATGAGATAAAGATCAATCAAATAATGGATTCGATTCAATCGACTGTCACTTTCCCAAAATCTCGTAGCTTTGTGCCAATGTCGGAAATCATAATTTAAGAAATTCACTTTCGCAATGTAATTTGCAATTCTATCCAGATAGTAGTGAATGGTTAGAAGAGGCGCTGACCACTATTCGGTCATTCGACGGCGATGATGATGACAGCTACCACCCCACCGCCACCTCGACAGCTTCAATATTTGTTGAGAAATTATAACTAGTTGTTACAGTTCAACTGAATAGGTTATTTTAATAACATATCGCAGACTTGGATTGTGAGATTCATTTTTAAAGAAGTTATATAATTCACTACTAATTTTAGCAACTCGGAGTTTTATCATGGCTACCGAATAAGTGTCACATATTTATACAGATAAATTCCTCTATTTACATAATATCGAGGTCTCTTTCTTTCTTTTGTTGTCCTTTCTATCAATATATATATATATATATATATATATATATATATATATATATATATATATATATACATATAAGGTCTACGAGCGTGTAACACATTCCCTTTCCCTATTTCGTTAGAGAATATTAAACAGAGTTTTTAGTGTTTAATGTATATTTAATGTTTATTGGAATATGTAGATACAATAAAGCAGAAAAAATACTTGGACAAAATATGGATAGAGAACAACAAGAAAAATCTTTTGTAATAATAACATTCCTGTAATTTACAAGAGAAAACAAAAGCAGTTCAGCTGTAGCAGAAAACATTTTATAACAATATGGTACCATTAGAGATAAAAGTACTGTTAAACCAGGAAATCAGACGAGAGAAAACTGTCATTTGCAGTAAAAATATCATATTTGAATGCAATAATAAAACATGGCAAGTAAGAACAAAAGCCCTTTAGCTATAGCAGAGAATATTTTGCACAAAACAAGTTACTATTATCGTTGAACATAAAGCAGGAAATCAGACAAGAACAATCATTTACATTGAAAATACCATGCTGCTCATGAATGTAGTTGTAAAATATTACAAAAGAGGACAACAGCAGCTTAGTAATAGCCGAAAATATTCTAATATTTTGTTATTATAATCTGCTATTTTCTGTGCACTAGATATTTTGTAGTCATTGATAAATCTTGCCATTTTTCGTCAATCTGTTGCATCAAACTTGTGTTCCTGCAATAACTCTAAATCTTTTGTTATTCATCTAATTTCCTGGCCTCATTAATTATCATTTATCATTTTCCCTGTTTTGTTCATTTGTCGGCCAGATTTTTAATTCTTCCTCAAATTTTGACTAATGTGAGATTTGGCAGTGAAGGTTCTATTTACCTTTTTTAGTAGCTTGTTATTGTTGTTCTAGTTTCAATCCTTCTCTTGTCCGTTTTCTCGCTACAGCTTTTCTACAATACTCACTAGCAGAGTTTATCATTTTTACGTTGTGTGTAATTGTTAGTTTAAGAGGTTTCTTTTTGAGGCTAAAATCCTCCACTGCATTGTTATTGTTGTGATAATACTCACTATACAACAATGCCCATACTGTGATAAACACCATCAGTAACTGGTTGTGAATATTCACTGAAGCAAAATTAAATGAGACCCACAATCCTTAAGAATCTACTTGAAATATTTCTTCGTCATGCAGGTCACTAACACACCTCAATTCTTTACTCAGCTGACAAATAATTTTATTTCCTCTTCTCATTCCTTTCTCTCTTTCTCTGTATCTCTCCCACCTTCTCCTCCCTCTCTCTCTCTCTCTCTCTCTCTCTCTCTCTCTCTCTCTCTCTCTCTCTCTATCTATCTATCTATCTATCTGTTTCTATCTCTCCAGTTATTATCTCACTATCTCCCCGTTCTCCCTCTTTCTCTCTCTCTCTCTCTCTCTCTCTCTCTATATATATATATATATATATATATATATATATATATATATCTAGCTATCTGTTTCTATCTCTCCAGTTATTATCTCACTATCTCCCCGTTCTCCCTCTCTCTCTCTCTCTCTCTCTCTCTCTTCTCTCTCTCTCTCTCTCTCTCTCTCTCTCTATCTATCTATCTATCTAGCTATCTGTTTCTATCTCTCCAGTTATTATCTCACTATCTCCCCGTTCTCCCTCTCTCTCTCTCTCTCTCTCTCTCTCTCTCTCTCTCTCTCTTTCTCTCTATCTCTCTATCTATCTAGCTATCTGTTTCTATCTCTCCAGTTATTATCTCTCACTATCTCCCCGTTCTCCCTCTCCCTCTCTCTCTCCCTCTCTCTCTCCCTCTCTCTCCCTCCCTCTCTCTCTCTCTCTCTCTCTCTCTCTCTCTCTCATTCAGTCTTTCTCTTATAGCCTACAATCTGGGTAAAACGCATTAAAAGTTACCGATTTCCTCAAAGTCATGACACTGGAAAGTCTGGGAGCGGTGATGTGACTTTGAAAGCAAAGCGGCTAAACATTTTAAAAGGGGGTAAGGCGGCGAACCAGTGCACAAACTGTCTAAACAGACAGCTCCAGTTGTGATTTGATGTTTACTTTGAATTAGCAGACAACAGCTAGACTCGAGTAACAGGCAATCGCATAAGTTGATCACAGAAAATACAACAACATGGCGGAAACAGCAACAAACATTTTCTTTTTATTCTTATTCTTATTTAATTCCTAACTACTTTACTTCCGTATTGAGTGAGAATAAAAGAAATAACAATAATAATAAAAATAACAAAGGTGAGACTAGAAAATACAACCAGAAAAATTCGTGTTTATTTACTTAATAAATTTACTCCTATTTGCTCCTTTACATCTCCATTTCCTTTATATTTTTCTTTTGTTATTTTTATATACGTTCTCTCCTACTGATATTTCGTTATATCTAAGGGTCAATCCTTGAGTGGGACTCATTATGCTCATTAATATGCAGACTCCTTTTTTTATTATCTGGCTCCTTTTTTAATCCAGTAATGGCAACTGTGAAAACACTGGACAAACAATATTTTGAGATCAACATCAAAGTAGGAAACTTGCCGTTATAGACGAGACGTGACGGAATGATCAGCCATTTAATGGTTTTTCCTAATTAGCTAACAGGTTCAGAGGGTGAAATGCTGAACAAAATACACTATAGTTTAGTTACAGCCTCTTTTATGCTCCGAGTTCAAATTTCGCCTACAATGATTTCTGTTTCATGCTTCTAAAAGATCGATAAGAAAAATGTACAGGTCAAGTAAGTACTGCGTTAAACATATCAGTACATTCACCTTATTTTCCTGCGTACGAAGAGAATAACAAAACCTATTTATACCTTTTTAAAATACCATGGCAAAAGGCTTTAAACATATAGTTCAACTACCATATATAGTTGTATGTGTGTGTGTGTGTGTATGTGTCTGTCTATCTGTGTGCAAATGTGCGTAAACGTACACTCGCATACACTCATACACGAACGCATACACACACACACACATACGTGCTTATACCATCATCCATCTTTCTTTTCCTTACGTCACCATCTTTCTTTTCCTCCAGGACGTCCTAAGTACTGGACGCCGTTTATCTCTCTCTTCTATTATTTCTCTTTTCAAAGAAAAGATTTCTCCATCGTTCACTATTTTACCCTCGTTTTGGCCTAACGACCCTCTATGTTTGCGGGCGGCGAACATAAAAAAATTCATCTTACCTGTAGGATATCAACTGCTATTTCCAGTAAATACTGATGCATTGTTGTACCACAATCTTATGTATACTTTAACCTGATTGTGCTTTGTTTTACTGGGAAGCAATACTACTGTATTGTACTATTTAGTAATTTTTTCTTTGAAATTTTTTCACTGTTCTCGGTCTGTTAAAGGCTAGGCGTTCAGACGAGTAAATACTGGCATTGATGTAGCGACATTTGAGATTTTGTCTAGGTGAGTCTAGCCGATGAGAACAAATCATATTTACCTTAACAAACATAATTTGGAAACCTTGAAACCTAGGTCCTAGATTATCCACATTTGGGTTGTACATTTATTTAGCTTTACTATAGCGCCGTGTATTATTGACTGCTATTTCCAGTAAATATTGGTGCATTGTTGTAGCACTATATTATATATATTATATAAATATATTATATATATTATATATATATATATATATATATATATATATATATATATATATATATATATATATATATATATATATATATATATATATATATATATATATATATATATATATATATATATATATATATATATATATATATATATATATATATATATATATATATATATTAGGGGAAAGTAAAAAGAAGAAGAAGCGAAAATGCACATTGGAAATCAAAATCAAAAAAGTAAAGGCTTTTTGTGAAAAGCAACGATAGATATATACAATTAAAAGAACATTGACAGAATGTTCACATAACACCTCAGTACAACAAAGAATGAATAAGGCAACTTTCATCAATAAATATCTTCCACAACTAAATATGAACACATAACATAATACAGAACTCTACTAACCTTTCAATTAATACCACTAACTCCCAATACATCCCATACACCATTCACATTAAAGATAAATATCTACTCTGATTGCACCAAATCCAGAACTACTTACCTCCCTTACTCATAATCTTTTTACTCAGGAGCTAGTAGACCTGATACCGTTCAGTAATTGGTGTGCATTCAAAGCAATGATTAGTAACTTTACGAAACCGGTATGCTTTTGAATCTCTTTAACAATTCAGAATAATGACTTTTATTACTTTTATTCCTACCTCAGTTCATCTAAATTGTATATATCTATCGTTACTTTTCATAAAAAGCCTTTCCTTTTTTTGATCTCCAATGTGCATTTTCGCTTATTTTTCTTCTTACTTTCCCCTTACATTTCCACGTGTAATTTCTATTTTATTTCTGTAACATATTTCTATTATATATATTATATATTATATATTTATTTATATATATATATATATATATATATATATATAGTCAATTCAATGATATCTTATCCTCATTAGGCATTAATGAATCCAAAATTTCACTGGTTTAATCTACATCACTTTAGAAGAAAATTTTCACAACGTGTTATGGATTATCGTTATAGGTAAAATTAATAATGTAAGAAAATGGAGGGTTGAGGAAATATAGTTAATTTATTTGCATCATAGTTTGTTGTTATGATATAAATACGAATAAATCTTTTAAATATGAAATACCATGTTCAACTTCTTTAGTTGTAGACTTGAATTCCTCCAAGAAAGATGCAGCCTTCCTTATTATCAAAACAAAAACCCTTACCCCCTACAGCTTAAATTCTCAACATTGGATTTTACCCAAATGTTTTGAATTATGCATTACCAAGGGGCCAGAATCGAAACATTTGTAGGTCTTCTGCTGTGTTTTTTGAAAATTTATTTGTATTTATATCTTAACAACAAACTACGATGCAAATAAATTAACTGTACATCCTCAACACTCCATTTTCTTGCATTATTAATTTTACCCATATATATATATATATATATATATATATATATATATATATATATATATATATATATATATATATATATATATATATATATATATATATATATATATATATATATATATATATATATATATATATATCATTATTTCAATGTGTGCTTCAAATATATTTTCAAGTGTCTCTTCGCGTTAACTGATGTTTTCCATACCTATCTTATCGCTGTAAATCAGATAACTACTTTTATTTTTTATCTTTTTTTCACTTTGGAGCCTACTCGCTAATCGTTTTGCAAAAAGTTATCTATATAATTGTGCGTGTGTGAGCGTTTTGATGTGGGTTGAATTTATATGCGTTTATGCATGTTTGCGAGTGCGTTTATGCATATGTTCGTGTGTGCGTGTGTGTGTGTGTGCGTGCGCGCATAAGCATAATGTTTATTTATCAGGGATTTTCTTTGCGTGATGATGTTAATCTTTACGTGTGTAAATGTGTTGATGCCTTTTAGACATTTAAAATATTACGTACGGCGTTCCATACATTGGGACTCCAGGATGTACTGAAAAGAAGGTTGGTGTAGATATAGAATACCCAGTATATTTTGAAAATAAATCAATGATAACAGAAGTGATTATTTCACTGTCACCACCCATGGTTCTGTGTCTTACAATTAAGTTGATTTTGTTCGTGTTGGTACTGTTATTTTACAATCTTGTGTCACTGAGTCCCAAGCTGTCGTCTGCTGTCATCGAATCCAGCCTACTTAGAGACATATAACGAGTCTAACCGACTTGTTTTGTTTTCTCGCTCCTTTCTCCCAATTTTTCCACTTCCTCTAGCTGCTTCTGTCTTTCAGGAGCCAACAAGGGAGACTCTACATGGTTAGAAATAGCGGTCATATTTCTCGCTGTATATAATTCTTCATCGTATTAAATAAAAATAATTAAAAAATGGTATATTAAATAATGCAGTCCTACATGCTTTTGAAAAGATTAAGATGATCACGGCAGGAATAGCATTAATCACAAGTCTGCACGATCCGGATTGAACTGGAGTAGTTAAACAATAGCAGCAACAACAACTCACCACTTCCATTCCTTTCATATCAGTAACTAATTTACTGAGATATCTGACACCTTTCATTTACAATGATTTTATTTCTCATTTTTATCCTGGCATTAATGCACTCGTATTATAAACTCAATATCTGGCGTTACTTGTATTATGTTTTGGGGTCTCACAGTGACCAAGAAAATAAGTGATAATAATTCTTTCAAACTTTGGCACAATGTCAGCAGTTTTAAGGGTAGGAAACAAGTCGATTATATTAACCCCGGAAGAATGGAAGGCAAAATCGACTTCAGCAGAATTTGAACTCAGAACAAAAAGAGCCGGAGGAATGTCGCAAAGTAGCTCGTCCTAGTAATATACTATCATTCAATTCATTTAACCATGCTCCTCCCCTGTAAAGTTGTAACCTAATGTAAAAATCCATTTTCTGGTACGAAAATTTTGTTTTTAACGCTATTTTTATTCACCCTCATCCTCCCTAGTTGCGGCTGGAATTGTAATTAAAAAGATCTGGGATGAAGTATTAGCCAACAGTATAGCATAAAATACTCCAAGACAAAAAGCGTGTTTGGGTGGATGACATAGTGGATACGATAAAGGCAGCGAGCTGGTAGAATCGTTAGCACGACAGGCAAGATGCTTTGCGATATTTCGTCCGTGCTTACATTCTGAGATCAAATTCCAATTCAGCTGAGGTCGACTTTGCCTTTCGTCCTTTCTAGATCGACAAAATAAGTACCAGCTGATCATCACTGGAGTCGACGTAATTGACTTACTTCCTCCCCCGAACTAGCTGGCCTTACGCCAAAATTTGAAACCAATATAGTTGATATGATATTAATCCTATTAGTAATCCCAGCCTGTGTAATATAGCCTTGCTAGATTACCACCATCAGAAACCAATGTATTAATCAACCTAAAAGAGGAGAGAAGCAAAATGTGTAATAGATTAAAACATTTAATTTCAGAAGAGTTAGTTTTGCTTTTTTTTTTAACAAGATGTGTGAACACTAATCGGTGTTGTGCTTCATGTTCTCATTTGTGTTCTGTCATGTGTTATATCTGGTGTTCTACATGGTGTTATGCATCATTTTAAAGGATATGCTGTTGCAATAAGGAACCAGGAGATAATGAAATAATCGCTGCACAAAAACGACAGGTATGAAGATAAAACACTAAGTGTGACAACCGATGCAGAGTCTCCGGAATTGACATCGAAAAATATCACTCATTTCATGAACAGCTGTCCAAAAATGTCATCATGGTGCTGTCTACCCATGAGACACGATGTCGTTGCCTAAATGTTATACACAATACAACTCGTATAAAGGGCACTCTTAAAAACGAAAATACAAAAAAATATTTTACCGATATGTAGCTCATAATTACTCAAAATATCAAAGAATACTGAGTATTCCTGTCAAAACCTCTGTAAAATGTGGATATGAAAAGTAGACATAACAGGCCAGATATAATTCTTTTATCGTTTATCTTTTACTTGTTTCACCGCCTTGAAGAAATTTCAGTCGAATGAATCGACCCCAGTTTTTTTT
>NC_142935.1:44754011-44756511 GCF_046866305.1 Octopus bimaculoides | reverse complement strand
CCTTTCAAGATGTTAACTTTAGCCAGAAGGACAAGAAAGAAAAAGAAAAAGAAAAGAGAAAAGAGGAAGAAGAAAAATGAAAGGGTAAGACAGAGAGGAAGAAGCTTTTTTTCAATTATGTTGTATCGATGTGGTCAACTTGTTGAAATTTAATTATGGATCTCCTCTAGTATAGTCGAATATTCTGAATCTTAGTAGTAGTAGTACAGGTATTACAAATGTATTTTCTTGCAAGAGGATGCCTCCAGCCGCCATATTATTGAAAGTCTAATGTACTAGCGTTTGGTCACTCCATCTTTGTTCATATCACCTTTGTGTGAAATATTTTCATCAATAACTCTGTGTGTGTGTGTGTGTGTGTGTGTGTGTGTGTGTGTGTGTGTGTGTGTGTGTGTGTGTGTGTGTGTGTGTGTGTGTGTGTGTGTGTGTGTGTGTGTGTGTGTGTGTGTGTGGAACAAGAGATAGATAAAATGTCGGTGTAAATGATTTTAGTTTAGCTTGGAAAGCATTTTCCCCGTTCGGCTAATATACATGAACGTTTCTTTTGGCCACATTCCATTTCTACACCAACTGAAAATTTATTAGTATTTTCGGCTGTCTCAGCATTGCAAATATTTTTTGTGCAGACTTTTACATCGTCAATAAAAAGATTGTGTTGCATTAATGTTACTTTCTGTTATAGATTTTAGCATGTAACCACTGGACACAGACACATACACACACACACCACACACAGATACATACACACACATATATACACATATACATACATATATATACGTATATATATATTGCTTTATACTTTATATATGTACGTATTATATATGAATATATATACATATGTATATAAATATATCATACATATATATGTATTACAAGTATATGTATATGGTATGACTCTCTATGTATTTGTGTGTATATGTATATATACTCTTTTATTCTTTTACATATTTCAGTCATTTTACTGCGGCCATGCTGGGACACCGCCTTTTTGGAGAAGAAATCGACCCCAGGATTTATTCTTTGTAAGCCCGGTACTTATTCTATCGGTCTCTTTTGCCGAACTGCTAATTTACGAGAACGTAAACACACTAACATCGGTTGTCAAGTGATGGTGGGGAGGGGACAGATACAGACACAAAGACACACAAGAACACACACACACACACACACACACACACACACACACACACACACACACACACACACACACACATACAGAGGATAGGTTTCTTTTCAGTTTCCGTCTACCAAATCCACTCACAAAGCTTTGGTTGGCTCGAGGCTATAGTAGGAGACACTTACTTGCCCAAAATGCTGCACAGTGGGACTGAACCCCGAACCATGTGGCTGGGAAACAAGCGTCTTACCACACAGCAACGTATGTACGTATGTACGTATGTGTGTATATATATATAAAAATTTCTTCCAGGCGTTACTCATTACAATTCGTCTTGGCCTAACGGCCATTAATGTTTGCCTTCGTCGATTGTTTACTTTGTATGTCCACTCTATCCTTGTTTGTTCGTTCGAAGGCCTAACTCTCCATGAATTTTATATATTTAAAATTTCTGGATGCTACTGTCTTACGAAATTTTCCTATATAATTCACATTGTGTACAAGACATCACCAGCGAGTGAAAAATACGTAAATACACGAGAGGAAAGTACAGGACAAAATACCAAAAGAAGATAACTCCTCATCAGTTGTCTGACTGTTTATTACTCCTTATTTCGGATCATATTTAAATTCATTTATTGCATTTGCTACATGGTCTGGTGAAAACGTATTTTCTGGTTTTGTTACTAACTTCATTAGTTGTAGCATTTATTGTTGTTCTTGGTGTTCTTTGAGTTGTTATTGTTGCTGTTTTTACAACTCAACTAGACCCTATAACAAGTTTTCCATGATTTTACGGATTTTAAGTAAAATATGAACAAAAAAATGTTTGTTACTCATCTGTCGAGTTTTGAGTTTTTCCACGTGAAAAATATTTCAACGTCGTCCGCGTGAATTGTCTATTTTCAAGTGTCAATAAAATTCTTTTTTTCAACGTTGTTCGCGTGATTTGTTTATATCCTCATCATTGTTATAATGTGAATCCTCGTCCACTTGTACGTTGTTGTCGGCACTGTAATATTCTTGTCGCCACTGTTATGTTGTGGCGGTATTCCGCGTTTTATTATCTTTGATTCGTCTATCGTGCTATTGCTGATAGCTCCGCAAGACAATGACTTTCAAACGTCTACCTTGACGGTAACTCGAACTCGTATATAACACGTAACTGACACTGACTCCAACTGAGAACTCGTACAACGACTCTACTACTACTACTGTCCGGCTACAACGACTGACTGTGTGACTTTATAGTGGCTTGTCATACCACTTTGTCACGTGGGATGGTAAGTACCATTTTCACTACAACAATAGTCAAACGTGGAAACAGATCCAAGTATTTGTCACCTTCTAAAGTGAATGATAATTTCAACATAAGTCCAT
>NC_142935.1:44746511-44749011 GCF_046866305.1 Octopus bimaculoides | reverse complement strand
GTATAAGAGAATTTTAAGAAGCTCAATGACTTTTTGTTGACTTTGTAAAACTTTTTCTTGTACTTGAAAATATCCTTTTTATTTCAAATATTTGTTTTGCATATTTTATATTTTACAATTATAAAGATAATAAATATGTTAGATAACTAATACATATTTAATTATGTTTTTTTTTTTTTACATTTAGAAAATATCAAATTTAACAAAGAGCTTAACGAAAGCGAAAACTTAAATTTCAGAGCGAAAACATAATATAGAAATGACACGTGAAAATAAAGCAAGCTATATATATAAACATATTGAAAATAGACATACATGTAGTGTACAGAGCTATTTTATATCATTATTATTATTATTATTATTATTATTATTATTATTATTATTATTATTATTATTATTATTATCATCATCATCATTATTATTATTATACATGGTTTTATGTTCGTGTTGGATATTTTTTACGAATTTTCTTCATAAATGACTACCTGTATAATTACTTAATTGTTTTCGTAAGCAGATAGAGTAGCGCGCGGAACCCACCAAGAGGTCAGCAGGTCGCTTTTTGTCCATAGCCAAAACACTTAACACTTAAAAATGGCCCACTCCACTTCAATCATGATTTCTAGCATTGACTCAAGATCATAATTGTCAGAGGACGGTCTAGTTGATTTAATCGATAGAATAATTTATTGGGACTTATTTTATCAACCTCAGAAGGATAAAAACATTCAAACAAGACCTCGAAAAGCAGTAAAATGTTTTGTCTCAGCCGACTGACCTCCGTAGAGTAGTTTTTGATTTGTGTCTTCTTACATTTAGTGATCCTACCCAAGTGGAGTCATATATGACAAGCAATGCAAAAAGAATCTGTTTTCCTACAACATGAGGATCGTTTTACAAATGGTCATTGAGATGTTCGTGTCTTTCCCAAAGCTATTTCTATCGAAAGTGAAGTGAGTTTGAGTCACTGCATGCTGAGATTTAGTTACAGTCTCCATTTATCAGGAGATTAACTCTTTTTTTTTTTACTTCTTTTGACTAGGCACAAAGCGAAAATTACGACGAGAACGGCATTGTCAAGTCCAGTGTATTACTCGCTCTACTTTTACTGACTGTTCAAGTGAATAAAAAGTAAAGTCGAGGTAAAAACAAGAAGGTTTGGTGTCAAATCTTATATTTTACTGCAGGGATGCGACAACTGTAATGTACAGAAATAGATTAGAATGTAGAAAAAATGTAACACAGACAACTCACTCAAACAATAAGTCACTGTCTGTCGATGTGTATATTATGGTTTTAAACTAGGCAGATATATAATATAGATTTATTGGATTGCACCCAGCCATACCATCGAATATTATGTGCCTTGGGTCTGCTAGATCAGGATCTTCTTGGGGTTTATACAGTAACAACTGTCTTGAGTCACCCGTCTCGCTCCTCTCTATTGAAGTAGTATCTCGGGCATTGAATGTAGAATTGTATCAGTAGGGATGTGTATGGCAGTGTAGGCGATCGAGGTTGTAATGTTAATAGCAGCAGAAGGGTAGTGACATCATAAAATCACAGGCCGATGGTGTGTAACAATGTTATTCAAATAGTGTGTGGTTAAAAGCAGAAGAAGAGAAAACAGAATATTTTATTCGTAGGAACAAAACAAAAATAAAAAATATATATGATAAAATAAGACGAAAATAAAAACACGACAACATAAAATAACATTAGGTTTTGTATGTGCTCTTTTTGAATCAGTCAAATAGTTTGGCATGACTGAACATCTGTCCATTCCATTTAAACGGGAAACATAAAAGGCAAAATGGCGACCATCAAAAGAGAGAGACTGCCATTACAGAGTCAGATAAAATCAAACATGCTATAACAACTTGATTTCATAGTAATTGATACTGTTACATTGTGCTATATACAGAAAACAACGACAGAACTTATACGCGCTTGCTCGACTTGACAGAAACAGCAGGCAGATTCCACTTATATTACATTCTGCTGTCTTTAAAAAATGAACCCTGTTGACAATGTAGTTCTGTATACAAGCGCAAACATGGCCGTGTGGTTCAAAAGCTTACTTTGAAACCACGTTGTTTCGGGTTCAGTATCATTATGTTGCACCTTTGGAAAATGTCTTCTATTATAGCCCCGGGCCGACCAATGCCTTGTTCGTGAATTTACTAGATGCAAACTGTTTGGAATCCCGTTGTATGTATATGTGTGTATATGTTTCTGTGTGTGTGTGTGTCTTTGTGCTTGTTTCCCATCACCACTTGACAACCGCTGTTGGTATGTTTACGTTCCCGTAGCTTAACAGTTCAGCAAAAAAGACCTATAGAATAAGTACAAGACTTAAAAACAAATATTGAGTCTATTTCTTCGACTAAAACCCTTCAAGGTTGTGCCCTAACTCGAAAGGATAAAAGCTATACTGAAAACATGGTAGTCACAACTAAGCGTTTTGAACCATAGATTTCCTAGTACAAAACTAATCAGG
>NC_142935.1:44739011-44744011 GCF_046866305.1 Octopus bimaculoides | reverse complement strand
AAGCGTACAAATAAATCGCACACATATACTTACATACGTACACACACACACAAACACGCATATACATATATATTTTTTTTTATGCGTCCTTTTAAAGCCTAGCCAGGCTCATAGGCCCGGTTTCCCGGTTTCTATGGCGTATGTGTGACTGGCACAAACTGATTAGATTTTGGGATCGATCCGGTACCAGCCAAGGATTCAGGATTATTTTTCCGTTTTTTTTTTTTTTTACTTAATTTTTGAGAGCGGTCGGGTTCGTTTTTAGTATTCTCGTTTGTGAGAGCAGTCGAGTTTATTTCAGATATTCTCATTTCAAAAATCATCTCTGGCTAATCGTTGAGAGGACGTTGGTGTTGCTTTGGCAGAGGTTCGCGCTTTGAGTACTCTTGTTATTTTTATCATTATTCTTTTTACTTACATTTTTATTTTATTTTATTATTATTATTCTAATTTCTATTTCTATTTTATTTTATCATTTCTATCATTATTATTATTTTTATTTATATTTTTATTTTATTTTATTTTTATTTTTTTACCCTTGTACCACTATCTTATTTTTTATTCTTTTCTCCTATCTCTTTTTCTTTCTCCTCTCTCTCATACACGCAATCACAAAACCCATTCATATCTATCATACTTTCTCGCTCTATATATACATTTACAATATGAATACACCATTCAAAATACTGCCTGGATTTACCTGGGATTTTAACCTGTACCTCCATGAAAATACCGACCAACATCCATATCCTCTGGAGAATAGATGTGTTGTGAGCGTCATTCTCCTGTCCATATTCCTCTAACTTCTTTTACTCGTTATTCTTCTATTTTACTCATTTATTCTTCTATTTTAATCCTTATAAACTGTAAATTTTATTCCTTGTAAACTGTAAATTCTTCCACGTCTAAAATATTCATACATTGTCTCTGATGACGGAGTACCCAGTACATGGACATGCTAACCTACCATTTGGGTTATCCCAGAAACGGCTGTAAGACTTCAAATTCACCTTACCCTAATGAAAGTGACTTGAGATACTGGTTCTGCCTTGGTTTTGATTTTTCTTCTAATATAATATGTACCTGCTATAACGGAACCCTAACACGGATCCCTAGATCCAGCCTTAGCTGTGATCTTGGAACCTAACGGTCGACCAATCATAGCACTTACCTAGCATACCTATTCGTTTAGATCTAAAGTGAACTAAACATCTCATATTCAATATATATATGTTTGTATGTATGTATGTACGTATGTATGCATATATGTATGTATGCATGTATGTATGTATGTATGTATGTATGTATGTATGTATGTATAAATATATACATATACAATTGAGTTCGCAGAGATGTATTATCCAGGCTGACACCGTGTTTGTTCTCAGTTAGGTTCCAGATGCCGGCTAACACAACGATTCGTATCTGATGCCTGTGCCTACAATAAGTTATTAAACATTGGTAAATTTTCTCGTCGGATAAGTCCATGTGTCCTACTCAGAACTGCAAAGGTTCCATAGAGTATAAAACATTAATATCGATATACAAATCTCCATTCGTATTATTATTAATGCATTGTGTGTGTGTGTGTGTGTGTGTGTGTGTGTGTGTGTGTGTGTGTGTGTGTGTGTGTGTGTGTGTAAGGCGGCAAGCTCGCAGAAACGTTAGCACGCCGGGTTAAATACTTAGCGGTATTTCGTCTGCCGCTACGTTCTGAGTCAAATTCCGCCGAGGTTGACTTTGCCTTCCATCCTTTCGGGGTCGATAAATTAAGTATCAGTTGCGTTCTGGGGTTGATCTAATCGACTGGCCACCTCCCAAAAAATTTCGGGCCTTGTGCCTAGAGTAGAAAAGATTATGTGTGTGTGTGTGTGTGTGTGTGTGTGTGTGTGTGTGTGTGTGTGTGTGTGTGTGTGTGTGTGTGTGTGTGTGTGTGTATTTTTTAATGCCAATAACCAACGTATCAAAGAAAAAACAAGAAAAACGAACTCAGTTAAAAAAAAAAAGCAAAGAGCCCAGTTTCTCTCTTATAATCTGTAACAGAAACTGGAATATTTTGAAAAAACACAATAGTTGCTGTTGCGCATTTTTCGTATCAAATTGAAAATTAAGCCATAACAAATGCGAGAATTAATTAATTTCCTGCTCTGCTTTTCCATGAATACATTCTAATTTTAAGCTATGTTCAGAATAGAAAAATTCAAGTAGAATTAGCATTATGGCAGAAACGGATGAAAATTACTCTTGCAGAGAATATTGTGTATTCTGTCGCGGTATACGTTCTATTATAATATTGTATAATAAATCAAATTTGCTTATATTTTATTTTCATATATTACAATATAAAAGACGTATAATGATCGCATTAAAAATGTTTCACTATGATATTTTTAATCGCAGACCTGCTGTGTACCATTCATGTGACACAAATTATTTGAAATTGAAAATTAAGGCATGAAGCGAAAATCAATGTTCGCATTCAGTTTTCTCCGTCCATAAAGTGGGCATTAACCCTTTAGCATTGAGATTACTCTGTCTAATGTAATACTTATTTATTCACACTGATTTAAATTAACCATGCATTATCTTGTAGTTTCGATATTTTCATGATGTAACTGCTTGTTTTTAGACGAACATTCTAGGGTAGGTGTGAGGGGCCGCATCTGGCTGATTTGAACATAAAACAGGAAGTATATATAGGCTAGATATGACCGGTTTGAATGCTAAAGGATTAAGCTAGTTTGCTTAAAGTTTAAGCTAGTTTAAGCTTAAAGTTTAAGCTAGTTTGCTTAAAGAACGGAAAGGCGGCAGGAGTGGACAGCATACCAGCAGAGGCACTGAAGGCAGGAAGAGAAGAGATGATCGATCATATGCACCATGTACTGAACCTGGTATGGACGACAGAGAAGATCCCAACTGACTGGAAGAAGGGTCTTTTGGTGAAGCTGCGGAAGAGTGGGGATTTATCACAATGCGAAAAGTGGAGGGGAATTACCATGCTTTCCATTCCAAGCAAGGTCCTTACAAGAATCATCCTGAAGCAATTGAAAGATACCATTGACAGAGATGAGCAGGCAGGTTTCAGAAAGGAGAGATCATGCACGGACCAGATTGCGACGCTCACAGTCATCGTGGTGCTTCGTCGACTTTGAAAAAGCATTTGACAGCGTAAACAGGCAGACAATCTGGGACATCTTATGACACTATGGTATGCCAGAGAAGATCGTGAGCATTATTCGATTACTCTACGAGGAGTTTTCTTGCCAGGTCATCCATGCTGGGAGATTGTCGGAGGAATTCAGGGTCAGCACGGGAGTCAGGCAGGGCTGTTTGTTGTCACCGCTCCTGTTCCTCGTCGTGCTGGACTGGGTCACTAGGACGGCCTACGCTACCTCCGGGAAAGGTATTCAGTGGACACTGATAAACAAGCTGGAGAACTTGGACTACGCAGATGATCTCGCTCTACTGTCACATCACCTGCAAGACATACAAGATAGGGTAAACCACCTGAGAGAAACTTCACGGCGAGTGGGTTTGAGGATCAGCCAGGAAAAGACAAATGTGCTGCGTATCAACAACAAGCAGGAAGAGTCAATCACAATGGAGGGGGCACTTGTGGAGGATGTTAGTGAGTTTGTCTATCTTGGCAGCAAAATCAGAAAATCAGGTGGATCAGATGAGGACATCACTGCAAGAAGCAAGAAGGCTTGGTCAGCCTTTGCTATTCTCCGGCCGGTATGGAAGTCCACTGCCATCTCAACTCGAACAAAAATCTGCTTATTTAGTTCAAACGTAAAATCTGTGCTTTTGTATGGCTCTGAAACATGGAAAGCCACCTGCACAAGATATGTACATTCATACATATCTTATCTATAGACTAAGATAATGAAACAGAAAATTTATGCCAGTCATTTATTGACAATACATATATGTACAGAGTCAAAACACCTTTCATAGTATCGTGGTATTACATGTATACTCAGTATTTTTTATGTTGCTGACTAAAAAGAATATTCCAAAGACTTTCTTTCATGCGACTTTTTTCCTGGATACACGTACTTCAACGAGAAAACTTGAAGAGAAACACTTTGCATAACACATTTCTATGGAAGATATTACATATACAGTAGCTGTCCCAAAACAATATATTAGTACAATGTTGCCAGTAGGAAAGACTACATTTAGGTACATACAGATAATGCCTTCGAAGATGATAGATTGTAAGTAAAACAACAAAGATGGAAGACATTTCCAAAGCCTAACATGTAACAGCTCTCGTGTTTTGTTTTTTTTTTTTGTTTTTTTTTTAATCCAAATTCCAGCGATGAAGATTTGTTTCAGGCTAAGAAACCAGCTCCGTCCTTGTAGAAAGAATTCAAATAATTAAAAGAGAAAAACAGGCTTCCATGCATATATCCAAGCATTGATACGTACATACATACATACATACATACATGTATATATATATACACATATATATATATATATATATATATATATATATATATATATATATATATATATATATATATATATATATATATATATACATATATATATACATGCATACATACAAACATGCATACATACAAACATGCATGCATGCAATACATATACTCATATATACACTCATACATGCATACATACATGCACATTTACATACATGTATACAAACGTACGCAGTGCATTCATACATACATATATGCAGACATTCATACGCACTTGCATACATACATACATACATACATACATACATACATATATACCTTGACACATACATACATACATACATGCATACATACACGCATGAATGCATGCATACATACATACATACATACATACATACATACATACATACATACATATAGCAATATCCGTTATTAATTCTTGTATTTCTCCCCTAGCGGGAATTTCATGGCCGTTGTTGATTGCAGCTGCAACAATGATAACAACAACCACTACTACTACCACCACCGCCGCCGCCACTACCACTACTACTA
>NC_142935.1:44734011-44736511 GCF_046866305.1 Octopus bimaculoides | reverse complement strand
GAATTTTTCTCCTGTCTTTATTGCTCTTTAAACTCCCCCAAGCTCCAGCTGTCTCCACTCATATTTCTCTGAAGTCTTCGTATTCTGGAACTCAGTACTCAATGCTCTTTCCATACCTAAGCAGCTAACCTAGAAGCAAATAGTGCGTTATTCTGAACAGGCTGCAGCAATCAACATCCTCAAGTATTACTGTCTTTGTATCTATTGAATCGCTCGAGCTCTGTTGAGTACTAGCAACATATATAATTTCCTCCTATTATTCGCCATCTCCACCCTTAACTATTAAGCCAGTCAGCTGTTCAGATCCTCTGACAGTCCCACTGTGGAAGAAATGCTTCACTCCTGAATCACGCGAGACATCTGACAGGATGGCCAAAGTATTCCTTTTATGTCAATCTCACATAAACAAAACCGATAACCATCCTACAGCTTACAAGTGGTTTACAGCAGCTGAAGGAAAGAACACTGCCTATAATACCTTGGGGAAGTGCCCTCGCCACTTCTAGCATGAAGTCTTATGTACATCACAACAACCCCTCAAGGCTATCACTAGTGAATCAAAGAATATTTTCGTACATCATGCAATCATTAAGCTTTCCTTTCTCCTAAATAACATGGTCTATTGCCATGAGAATCTCTCCGGCTTTACAAAAATCCTCTTACCTAACATTCCTCAACTAAAATGTTCTCTTAGCAGCAAACTTACCAAAAACATGTCTTCACATTTATTGCTAGCTTCATCACTACAAACGAACTTCATCGCCATCAACGAACTTCACCGATTGCCCCAATCCATCAAAGAGAACGGTTCAACAATATCCTTTCTATCAACCTCAAGCCATGCGCCAAATATTCTAATTTCTGTCTATAGGAATCTATCTTTATTTCTGGAAACAATTTAGTGAGCTCTCACTTCGAAAATCTCAAACGTAATGGAAATATTTGTTAACATTTGTTAATTATTTCCTTCATCACCCTCTCTCTCTCATACATACATTCACATACACACACACGCACACATACACACACATACACTCTGTCTCTCTCTTTCTCTCTCTCTCTCTCTCTCTCTCTCTCTCTCTCTCTCTCTCTCTCTCTCTCTCTCTCTCTCTCTCCTGCTATTCACTTATTGACTACCAGTGTGGTTTCTGTAGAACCAAGTCTGCTGGAGACATGACACGTATATCACTCACCAATGATCTCAGATTCTTGAATATTAGGTGAAGGCAATCTTATTGAACTTGACATAAACAAATCCTTCGACTATGTCCGGCAAGTATCCCTTTTAACTAAGTTTCTCTGCTACGGTCTATATCCGCCACTTAACTTTTCGAGTAGAAGCTTATTATCAAGAACATGAACCACTGGAGATCATTCATGGTATACACACAAGTCCAGCTATAGTCATTGCTGCTGAGATGAAGACAAAAAAGAGTGGTAGGGACAGTAATCTACGAAAGTAGAGAGACCAGCTTTCAGAGCAGAGCAAATTTATTTCTGCCATCTTGAGTCTAAATAGCAGAAATCTGCTATATCTGTAGTCTAGACCTGTCACTCTTGTCTAGACCAATCTCTAGTCTAGTCTGCAATCTAGATAGCAGATTTAGGTAGAGAAATAAATTTATTCCCGGTACATACTAGTACTTAAATTTATTGACCCCGAAGGGATGAGCGAAAAGGGACATAACCAAGTAATGCAAAGCGTTTGTCATCCCTCGCTCTTCTTTCTGAGGATGATGAGGATGATGATGGTGGTGGTGGTGGTGATAGTGATGGTGGTGGTGGTGTTAGCGGCAGCGGCGGCGATCATGAGGATTGGTTGATGAAATAGTACCATTGTGAGCGATCATGCTAAGACAGAGGAAGAAGGAGAGGTAGGAGGAAGAGGAGAACAAAGGAATAAATGATGGGTGGGTGACAATAGGAGAAGGTGAGAATAAAAAAAACAGAACATTCAATCTCCTCCTCCTCTGTGTTTCCCATTTATTTCGAGGCCAATAAGTTAATGGAGTTGCATAGTCCAATATACATTCATAGATACATTTATATGTGCATGTATGAGTGTGTATGTTTATGTGAATACACATACATACTTTTATATATATATATATATATATATATATATATATGTGTGTGTGTGAGTGTGTGTGTGTGTGTGTGTGTGTGTATTTACATAAACATAAACACTACATATATATATATAAATATGTATATATATTTATATATATATATATATATTCATATATATATATATTCATATATATATTCATATATATATATATATATATATATATATATATATATATATATATATATATTCATATATGTATATATATATGTATATATATATATATATATATATATATATATATATATATATATATATATATATATATATATCCATATACATATATTCATATATATATCATATATATATATATATATATATATATATATATATACATATACATATATATGCATATATATATATTCATATATA
>NC_142935.1:44714011-44729011 GCF_046866305.1 Octopus bimaculoides | reverse complement strand
AAATAAGATTTTACTGTAGTTCCTATTAAATATGCATTTGATTTTAGTTTGAAGGATTTCATGTGTCGGACTGGGTGACAGAACTTGTACTGAAGACATTAATCACTCGCTGTACTTCATCGATCCCAATTATGACAATGTTCATACACAGACTATTGAAAGGAGATACATTTTGGCAAAGAAAAAATACGCGACAAGTACAGAACGGGCGTTACTTTATTCACATAAGGAGAATTAAGCATGTTTAACGTTCATAGGCACATATTCGCAAATCTGTGGAGGCGCAATGGCCCAGTGAATGGGCAGCGGACTCGCGGTCATAGGATCGCGGTTTCGATTCCCAGATCGGGCGTTGTGAGTGTTTATTGAGCGAAAACACCTGAAGTTCCACGAGGCTCCGGTAGGGGATGGTGGTGAACCCTGCTGTACTCTTTCACCACAACTTTCTCTCACTCTTACTTCCTGTTTCTGTTGTGCCTGTAATTCAAAGGGTCAGCCTTGTCACACTGTGTCACGCTGAATATCCCCGAGAACTACGTTAAGGGTACACGTGTCTGTAGAGTGCTCAGCCACTTGCACGTTAATTTCACGAGCAGGCTGTTCCGTTGATCGGATCAACTGGAAGCCTCGACGTCGTAAGCGACAGAGTGCCAACAACAAAAAAATTCGCAAATCTAGTTTGTTTTATGAACGAAAATAGTACTTTGATTTCAATAAAATTCTAGAATTTTACAGATATAGATTATTACATGTCTGTTGTACGTTCGCTCCAGGGAAGAAAGTCGCGATTCTTTCAGCCACACCCTGTTTCTCATCCACTGCACTGTCTCAATCTTGAATTTTGCATGTAACACAAAGATATTATCAGTTTCACACTTCCGGTTTTTCTTTCGATTATTTAAATTTCTTTCCTATTTTGCCGTCATTACATGCGATCTGTTTATTTTCATATCTTTTGCATTTTGCTTTTGCATCTTAAAATTTCGCATTATAAATTAAGATTTAACTTAAAATATTTTTCGACTTTCTTCGTATTTTTTATCATTTCAAGTGAATACCATAACGGTCTTCTTCGATTAACGAAAATGGTGAGCCCGTAAAAAATTGTTAAACTGAAGCCATACCTTTCCGCAATACTAAATTGATGAGCTGAAATGTGAGTGTCTGTCAACGAGCCTTATTTTGGAACAGTACAACATATATTCATTTAACTAACTCCAGAGGAGAATTTTTATCCAACTCAATCACTATGGTGACTGTGAATACATCTTTTCCGCCAACGGCTGGGTCGGCACTTCTAGGTACAGCCGGCATAAAGCTTGATGTATGTAGTTGTAAGCCATGTTATTGTTTCTGTTTCTTTTTTTATTGTTATAAGGACAATATATCTCGCAGAATAGCTCGAATGCCTGACTAAACAATTTTCAAGCCGCCATCGACATACCCTTTGATTGTGAGTTCAAATGTCATGGGGTTTCAATTCAGCTTCAATCCACCAAGGTCGATATCAAGTGCAACAGCCATGCAGTAGAGTTGATTCGATTCACACCTAAATAGTGTACTGCTGTGTGAATCATTATTTTTTCCTTTCATTCTTCAAAGATCAAAAAAAAAATAATAAATAAGCACCAATGAGAACACACATTTCATTTTACCTACTGTAACCATTGCCAGCACAGTAACCCCAACGAAATTGGTGTTCTTGGATCCAGAATTAGAAATTACTTTATTTTCAACTTGAACAGAATTGGCAATTTCCACCTAATACATTTTGTACGTGTATTAGAAAAGAGCAGATCACGTTTCATTAGAAAAAGTGAAAGGACAAACACGTGACAATTTGTTTTCCTTTCTGTTATTTTATCTATTTATTCATTATTTTTGTAATAGAAAGGTTTAGGTTGATTTAAAATTAAAATTAAAAAACAAAATGTATTTACTTACATTGTCGTATTTATAAACAGAGTTATCTGACAAATGCAAACACGTGAGTACACACTGGTTGGCATATACAGACTTAATACATAATACATAATACACTCACACACAGCGTACCACTTAGCAGACGATAACTTTATCTACATCAAGATTCTGTTCAAACAATTCGTTAAACTACAAATTTAGAAGCTTCTACAGACAAATTACTCATTACTTTATCTTATATATATATATATTTTTTTTTTTTGCTATTTTCTATGCTTGCTCGCAAACGTCAACAAGAAACTGTCGTGAAAGCGAGATATATATATATATATATATATATATATATATATATATATATATATATATATATATATATATATATATATATATATATACATGTGTGTATGTATGTATGTATGTATGTATGTATGTATGTATGTATGTATGTATATATATATATATATATATATATATATATATATATATATATATATAATACATACACACAAATACACACGTAAAGTAGATTTGTAAAGTAAAAAAAAAACGAAACTAGGACATCTAACAAAATCTCAGGTCTCACCTGCTATCAAATAAGTTGTTCGATACACTCCACACACATACACACAGTAAACACACACGTGTATATTCATATATGTGTGTGTGTCTTTATGTGTGTACACACACACACACATACATACATACATACATACATACATACATATATATATATATATATATATATATATATATATATATATATATATATATATTCAGCTGAGCTGTATGCCGTTACTAATAGACCCGTTCAGACGGTAGCTTAATGATGCCGCATAAAAAAAAAGTGTTCATTTATCCATGCTGTAGATATGTAAACATGTCTGTGTGTCTATACATGTGTGTGAAAGTGTGAATGTGTGTATGTGTAAATAGACAGAGAGATAGATAGATAGATAGATAGATAGATAGATAGATAGATAGATAGATAGATAGATAGATAGATAGATAGCACTTATACCCATACATCTACATATACACACACACATATGTATATATGTATATATATATATATATATATTCTTTTAGTCTTTTATGTTCCAGCCTTGAGGCTGCGGCCATGGTGGAGCACCGCCATATATACTTGTGTGTGTGTGTGTGTGTGTGTGTGTGTGTGTGTGTGTGTGTGTGTGTGTGTGTGTGTGTGTAGGTGCACGAGCGTATGAGTGTATGCATGAATAACTGTATATGTGTGTGCTAATTCTCAACTGGCAGAAGATGCTTAAGTGCTCGACAGGTCAGGGAGGACAGACATTCAGACACGTGTGCATAACTGAATACACGCCGAATAAACGCAATTAAACACGGGCATATACATACATACATATACGTATGTACAAAAGTACATATAATCTATTCACAGACATACTCAGATCAATGGAAAGGGGCAGAGATATAGTCAGAGAGAGTGGAGGAAGAAACGAGGAAGTTAATTAGTACATAAAATACTATGGTTTCGCGAAATTATTTATGTGATTGTGTGCGTAGTGTGTGTGTGTATGAGAGAGAGAGACATACATACAGACAGAGGGAGAGTGTATGCGCGCGCGCGTGTGTACGTATATGGTGTGTCTGTGAATATGTATATATGTATACATGAATACATGTATGTATGTATGTATGTATGTATGTATATATATATATATATATATATATATATATATATATATATATATATATATATATATATACCAAATCCCAAAACGAAATATATATATATATATATATATATATATATATATATATATATATATATATATATATATATATATATATATATATACATATATATACATATATATATATACATATATAGCTAAAGTAGTAGAACAGTGTCTACAAGGAAGTCAGTATGAGAAGTACACGTAAACATATATGTGAGTGTGTGCGTGTGTGTACGTGTGTGTACGTGTGTGTATGTATGTATGTTTATGTTGGTATGCGTATATGTACATGTATATATAAGAGACCAAAGTGTACGTGCGCCCCTATATGTATATAAAAAGAATACAAAAAATGGGACAAGAACGCAACAGGCGACAACAAAACATCCAGACAAATGATATAAAAAGGGACAAGAAAAAAACAAGGACGAGTCATTCGGAGTTTTCTTTCGTCAGCTGAGTTCCAGATCTCTACATCTGGTTTGAACAGGGGTTATATGCCATCCGCCATTACAGTCTGATGAGTCGTCCATAAACTTAATGGATGCATGCGAGGCCATTGGTCACTTTATGACCGAACATATTTAACTGCATTTAATATATATATATATATATATATATATATATATATATATATATATATATATCTTGTTACTCGTCCTTCGCCTCTCACCGTTACTACTACTATCTCTCTCTCTCTCTACTTCTCGTTGCTCACTTTTATTCTACTTCCTCCCCTCCTTTTCCCTCTGCTACTCTTTCTCTTCATACAGCCTTGGTCACGTGTGTGCGGCTGCTATTTCTTTCCGTTCTTGGAATCACCAAGCTCGCACGTACTTCTTTGCCCCTCCTGTACGTACTTCACAGCGTTCGAGACATACACACTTCACGTCTCGCTGCACAGCCTTTTTGTTTGTTTATTTCACCGTTTCGTTTTCCTGTCTTGTTTTCCGTCCGCCACAACTACCCTCCACGAAAACAATTTAATTTGTGTTCGTGGGAAGAACCATTTTAACGATGCGTAGTGCCTTAATTCTTCGAAACGCCGGAGTTTTAATGGTGGCAGCTGATGAAGGGGATGTTTCTATGTGGCCTGCTTGTTTGTTGCACCTTGTTTACCATTCTTGTTCTTGTTCTTTTGCCACGTCATGTACCCAGTTATGTATCTATATGTACGTATATACATACATGTACATATATATGCATATACTCATATATTGTTTATATATATATATATATATATACGTGTGTGTGTGTGTGTGTGTGTGTGTGTGTGTGTGTGTGTGAAAGAAAACAAAAAATGGGACAAGACCGCAATAGACGGCAACAAGACATCTAGAAAGTTAGATGATACAAAAAAGGACAAGAAAAAACAAGGACGGGTCATTCAGAGTTTTCTTTCGTCAGTTGAGTTCCAGATTATCTTTGCAGTTTCAGCTGGTTATACTCAAGACTGCTCCAATCTGGCCAGCCCCAAGGAAAATCTAAGCTAAGAGCACTAGATTCCTTGGAAGAAATCAGCGAATGCATACGAAAACAAGGACGGAAAAAAAACGGAGAAATGGTACACAAATACAAATGTCAGCAACAGGACATTAACAACAGGTATTCTTCGACTAAGGACGAATTAAATTAAGGTGGCGTGTGTGGAAGTGAAGCCTTACGGCAGGGACATTAGAGATGACAGGCATGGGAAGGAATAAAGATGTTGCATGGATGGTAGTCGAGCCAAGAAAGAAAGGTCAGGCTTAGCTGAACACTGGTTGCGTGGAAGGAGAGGAGAGAGGTAGAGGCAGAGGGATAGAAGAATTAAGGAGGGGCGAGAAAACAAGAAAAGGGACAGAGTGAAGTGAACGAGGAGGGAAGGTGAGAATGAAGGGAAGGCCGGGAAATATGAGAGGGGGAATGCGAAAGAAAGAAGAGTGGAAAGAACGAAGTAAGTGTGAATGGGCTGAAAGAAAGAAAGAAAGAAAGAAAGAAAGAATGAAAGACTAAGAGAGTCGTACAAAATTTATATATATACATATATATTTACATATAAGAGGCAAAAGTGTACGTACGCCGCTATGTGTATTTAAAAAAGAATACAAAAACGGGACAAGAAAGCAACAGGCGACAAGACATCCAGGCAGTTAGATGATGGAAAAACAGACAAGAAAAAACAAGGATGGGTCATTCGGAGTTTTCTTTCGTCAGTCGAGTTCTAGATTATCTTTGCAGTTTCGGCTGGTTATACTCGAGACTGCTCCAATCTGTCGAACAACGGTCACGTGAAAGGAGAGGAGTGAGATAAAGGCAGAGGTATAGAAGAATTAGAGAGTGACGAGAAAAAAAGAAAAGGGATAGAGTGAAGTGAAAGAGGAGGGAAGGTGCAAATTGGAGCAGACTCGAGTATAACAAGCCGAAACTGCAAAGATAATCTGGAACTCGACAGACGAAAGAAAACTCCGAATGACCAGTCCTTGTTTTTTCTTGTCTTTTTTTGGACATCGTTGAATTTGTTAATAGTTGGTTTTTCTCTAAATTATATATGTATTATATATTGAGAAATTTGATTTAGAATTGCTAAATTGAATTTTCCCTGTAAGTTTTGGAATTGTATTCCCTATTATTATTATTATTATTATTATTATTATTATTATTATTATTATTATTATTATTATTATTAATTTATATATATATATATATATATATATATATATATATATATATATATATATATATATATATATATCATTCTCTAGAATACTTCTCTATAGTATGAAAATGGATGTGTTCTTCATTCTCTGTATAATTATGATTACTCTACACAAGGTTTTTAGTACTCCTACTATTACTCATGAAACCAGTCACAAACTTTCGTTTCATATCTGTCTAGATAGATAGATAGATAGATAGATAGATAGATAGATAAGCAGACAGACAGACAAACAGACAATTACGTAGGCAACCTTTTCATTGTAAAAATTTATATATACGTACATATGTAAATAGTACGTACATATATATAAATTTTTACAATGAAAAGGCTGCCTATGTAACTGTCTGTTTGTTTGTCTGCTTATCTATACAAGTGTATATATACAAGTGTATACTAGTGTATATATATATACAAGTGTGTGTATATATATATATATATATATATATATATATATATATATATATATATATATATAGGTATGTATGTGCATGTACACATATATACATACATGTATATATACACGCATACATACAAGTTTGTGTGTATGTATGTGTGTGTGTGTGTGTGTGTGTGTGTGTGTGTGTGTGTGTGTGTGTGTGTTTGTGCGGTGTGTATGCGTCTTTGTATGTCTATATACATTTTTAATAATAATAGCTAAATTTGTTTAAGATGAAAGTAAGAATCGGTGTATTTCCACCACCCCTTCTTTTTCCAGTGTTTGCCTTATCAGTAGAGCCCCGAACACCTTTCAACTAGAACTTTACACTCAAATAATTCCCAGCTCGACTAACTGTTATGTGTAACTGCTCATGCGCAAATTCACAAACCCTGCTGGGAAATCAATCATATTACTTTGGGTCATCTAAAAATGATAAATCGATAGTGCAACTATATTTCTTCCCTTTTTCCATTGATGAGCTTGCTTTATACTGATCTCAAAATATTTCCTCGGCTAGTTATTAATCCATTTTTCAATGTATTATCATAATTAATTAGTTTTTTTTCTTTTTGTTTCGATTTTCTTCTTTTTTTGTTGCTTTTTTTTTTTGCTTTTATTTTCACAAACAAAAGCTTCTCAGAAAGTTCTTCGCTATTTAAACCTAAGCAATTTGTTTTCTTTCTATTGTTTTTGGGGAGGTGGATACTATCGATTGTTACAGTTCACAAAACCCTCACCGTTTTGTAATGTCTTTCACTCATTGCCCTTGAGGCAACAAAAGGAATCATTGTAAAAATAATTCTAACAATTCTTTCATTTATTTAGACATTGAAAACAATTACATACAATTCATTCATGCATACGCAATATGAAACGTTCAAAGCTATTATGTAGCTTACATAATAATTATTATTATTATCATTATTATTATTATTATTATTATTATTATTATTATTTCAAATTTTTGCCACAAGGGTAGCTTGGGAGAGGTGGGAATGAGTCGATTACATCGACCGCAGTGTTCTTATTTGGTACTTATTTTATCGACCCCGAAGGACGAAAGGCAAAGTCGACCCCAGCGGAATTTAAACTCAGAACGTAAAGACGGACGAAATGCCGCAAAGCATTTTGCCCGGCATGCTAACGATTCTGCCAACGCGCTGCTTTAATACTTTCTACTAAAGGCACAAGGCCTGAAATTTAGGGGAGGGGACTGGTCGATTGCATTGACCCCAGTGTTTCACTGGTACTTAATTCATCGTTCCCGAAAGAAGGAAAGGCAAAGTCAACCTCGGTGGAATTTGAACTCAGAACGTAGTGACGAGCGAAATACCGCTAAGCATTTCGTCCCGCGTGCTAACGATTCTGCCAGCTCGCCGCCTTAATAATAATAATAATAATAATAATAATAATAATAATAATAATAATAATAATAATAATAATAATAATAATAATAATAATAATAAATGATAATAATAATAATCCTTTCTACTACAGGCACAAGGTCTGAATTGGATCTTTGTGGTTTTCGTCACAATTAGCTTTAAAACAATCTTTTAATGTATCATAGATGTAATTTTTGACGCTGAATCCGACTTTGTTATTCAGGAAAAATTTTGCGAAAATGCTACAGGTGTTCAAAGTCTAATAATTTTCAGAATTTTCTGTCAAAACATTGGTAGAAATAACAGTCAAAATATTAAAATATACACGAATGAAGTTAACATTAAAACATTCCCGAGCAAATTAAATATTTAAAAGCGTTCACGAACATTCACATACTTCCCTTGTACGCGCGCACACATACACACATACTCACACAGAGCTGAAACGCTGTTTGATTTTTCTTTTCAGCGTTGAAGGTTCACCATCCCACTTCCATTGCACACACACACATACACATACGCGCGCGCGCGCACAAACATTCACATACCTCCCTTTTACATACACACACACATATACTCACACAGAGTTGAAACGCTCCCACTACCAGTTTGATATCACCCCATCCTTCATTATTCATCTATCCTTTCTCATTCATATGTTGTGTCAGAGAAAAACACAAGAGTATTATTACGGTAGAAGATTATCTTTCTCATATCTCATTCTCCTCCATGTACGCATGCGCAGCATCTTTGGTTACTATGGAAACACAGTTTTTCGCCACGGTGATGTGTAAAATACTCGCTTCTGAGTGGCAAAAATACTCAAATGTTGCAAATTTTAAAGGCTAATGACTTTTTAATTGTGGATTTATAAGGAAAATGTATTTCATTTTCATAATTAGTAAACAGAACTTCATCTATATACCAAATTTGAAAACAATTGTAAACAGTGACGAAAACCACAAAGATCCCCTGAATTTTGTGGGGAGGGGGAATAGTCGATCACATCGACTCCAGTACTCAACTGGTACTTAATTTATCGATCCCTAAAAGATGAAAAGCAAAGTCGACCTCGGCGGAATTTGAATTCAGAACGTTGCGGCAGACGAAATCCGCTAAGCATTTCGCCCGGCGTGCCATCGATTCTGCCTGCTCGCCGCCTTGATAATAATAATAATAATAATAATAATAATAATAATAATAATAATAATAATAATAATAATAATGCTTTCTAATTGATGTATCAATACCAGCAGATGACAACGTTTCTCTAAAAGAAATGGAAAAACTTTCAAAATACAAAGACCTGGAAATAGAGATAACTCGAATGTGGAATCTAAAAACAGAAACAATTCCTATCATAGTAGGTGCCTTAGGTATAATAAAAAAATATTCAGACAAATACATAACAAAAATACCAGGACTTACAAATATATATAACATACAGAAAATTGCACTACTGGGTACTGCACACATTCTACGCAAAACACTTTCAATACTGTAAACATAAGAGCACCACAGCAAACCACAGCACATACCCAAGGCGCACAGAGCTGCGCTCGGTAGTGAAGTGAAAGCACGTTATAAAAATAAAACTACTGAACAATAATAATAATAATAATAATAATAATAATAATAATAATAATAATAATAATAATAATAACATGGATGTGCTACACCGGGCTCCCTATACAAAAACATATCTAATCCAATAACATCGATGGAATTAGCCAAAAGAACCGGTGGAAGATTTGAAGGAAGCGGTCTTTTAACGAAGATAATTTTTTTAAGAATATTTTTTATTCTTAAAAAATGAAATTTCACTGCAATACAAAGCACAGGACCTCCTATGCACGATGTCTCAATGAAACACGTGCGATCACACACGCAAAACCAACACCGGAAAGTTTACAAACTATATAAAAAAAAGAAATGGAACAAAATAGTAAGTACATATATTGAATAATTACGCATACACTTGAACGTGTACACAATGATATATACGTTTTGATACCCATAGAACTACACATGCATCTTAATGTTTACAGAACTACGTAAAAATCACAGGACACACTTACGGATACGAAAACACATATCACAAACGAAGCAAAACCAAAACTTTTTTTCTTTCTTCTTTGTTTATTTTCATTTTGTGAACAAATACAGACAGTGAACCATTCATAAGTTTAAAACGCCACACACACACAAAAATACACTATGCCTGGAGATAAATCTATCAACAAAAAAAATACAGATGAATACCGATCTGCTAGCCTTAAAAAACTACGCTACGAGCAATGTTTACATGCTGAGAACTCGGTGACGGTGTTGTCTCAAAAAACTGACCCTAAACAGACAAATCCGTCCCCGAATGTCAACGCCAAAGCTCGTCATGCCTCAATGATAACAAGGCAGATCACAAACCAGAGTGGTTATCGACCGAATCACAAAGGGCCACTCACTCGAAATAGATCTGCTAACCTTAAGAAGCTACGTCACGAAAGCTCGGAGACGGTGTTGTCTCAAAAAACTTACCCTAAACAGACAGATCCGTCCCCTAGCGTCAACGTCGAAGCTTGTTATGCCTCACTGGTAATAAAACAAAATATAAACCGCAATGGTCATAGACCGGATTATAAAGGACCACTTACTCGGATAATGAACCAGATCCGAGACGAGAAATCTGCTACTGGTTCAAATCTTCCCGACACACAGGAGCTGGAAGTACCCCACAACCGGAATATTCCAACAGATGGCCATCCATGCTCGTCATCAAATAACCAAAAGAAAAAGAATGAAAAATGGTCTAGGGAAGATAATAAAGAAGTTCTTAGAGCCTTCTACCGTGCCATATATTTCCCTACAGATAAATCTAATACTGTACAAACCTACTTAAACTGGAGACAGAAACACCTTGCAGTAAGACCCTACATAGACAGTAATAAACTTGCCAACGTCAGAAGAAACATTATAAAAAAAAAATTACTAACTGAAGTAGAGATTGACCAAATTAAGCAAGCAGTAAAGGATAAAAAGAATGAAACTGCAGCTAAAGAAGATACTACAGAGGAAATAATTATAAACCAGCCCAAGGCTGATGAAAATACAGTAATAATTGAAAGAGTTAAGGTAACTGATAGGCAAAATAAAATACTCTCTGAACCAACCATAAACACTAAGGCAGGTGAAAATCAAATAGATGAAGGAAGTCATACAGAAATCGACGCAACAGAACTACATGATCTAAAAAATCAAATCATGATTGAATGGCTGAAAATTAAAGAAACTAGTATGAATGAACGCGACACTCTCCCCAAAATTCGCAATTCTAACCAAAACCTGAAAATAATTGGTAAAATCCGCCTTGCACTTAAGGATATAATTTCAGCTAATGATGTTGATATTACAGATCTCAACCACCTGTACTATGCATCCGCAAGAATCTCAACGATTCTATGTGGTGAAAAGATTAGAAAAAGACAACACTCCCACAAAAAGCCTTCTTGGCAAGAACGCATTCAACACCAAATTAAGCTGCTTAGATCTGACATAGAATGTTTGAAAAACCTTAAATTTGACAAGAGTATCAAACCTACAAAGACCCAAAAACTAAAGAAAAAATATAACATGAAAACCATAGTTGACATTGATGCCACCATAGAAACCATCAAGCAAAAGGTATGTGCTAAAGCTGCCCGCATAGCAAGGTATGAAAAGCGTGTTAAATTCTTCCGAGATAATAACATGTTCAAAAATAACCCCAAAAATTTCTACAGGAAGATAGGGAAAACACCAGTAACAATAAAGTCTGTCCCATCAAAAGAAGAAGTGCAAGAATTTTGGAATAAAATCTGGGCAGAAGATAAAACACACAATGAAAAGGCCCCTTGGATTGATAGAATAGCTACAGACCTAGACTCCTTAGAGGAGCAAAAGTGGGAGGGGGTCAGGGTAGAAGATATAAGATCTGCTCTCAGGAGGTCAAGCAAATGGAAGTCTCCAGGAAAGGATAAAATTCCTAACTTCTGGTTGAATGCCTTCCCAGAAAGCCATGAACTGCTAACAAAACTTTACAACGATGTTTTGCAAAACCCTAGTTTGATGCCCTCTTGGCTAGTTAATGGTTTAACATTCCTGCTTCCAAAAAATGAGGAAACAAACGAACCAAAAAATTATCGCCCCATAACCTGCTTAACAACAATGTATAAGACGCTAACATCTGTCCTAACCGAGTACACCTATAGTTTTTTAATAGAAAGTAGCATATTCCCTAATGAGCAAAAGGGATGTAAACGTGGATCTTATGGTTGTAAAGATCAGCTACTCATCAATAAGATGATCTTAGAAGATTGTCACAAGCGACACAAAAACTTGTCAATAGCCTGGATAGACTATAAAAAGGCCTTTGATAGCCTACCACATAGCTGGATTAGGAAATGTCTGGAAATGTATAAAATAGCTCCTACTCTGCGAAACTTTTTATCTGTAAGTATGAGATCATGGAGAACCACACTGATGTTGAACAATGACAATGAATCTCTAAATGCTGGAGATGTAAGAATTTCATGTGGCATTTTCCAGGGTGACTCACTATCACCACTCCTCTTCTGTCTAGCCCTAATACCGCTCTCAAAATTGCTCAATGATGCACAGTATGGTTATAAAATATTTGATAAAAATATAAATCATCTCATTTACATGGATGATTTAAAGCTCTTTGCAAAAAATGACCAACAACTCAAAGGCCTACTAGCGATTGTTAAACAATTCAGTGATGACATCAGGATGCAATTTGGCCTTGATAAATGTGCAAAAGCTATCTTTATCAAAGGAAAAATGACAAATACATCTAATGTGAACCTTGACCAGCAAAATGTCATAAAAGAGTTAGAACCAGCGGAGAGCTACAAATACCTAGGGGTAATTGAAGGGGACAATATCAAGCACTCAGTGATGAGGGAAAGGATCAGAAGAGAATGTTATCGCAGGGTGAGAGCAATACTGAAGACAGAGCTGAACGCGAGAAACAGGATCGAAGCGATCAATGCTCTAGCCATACCAGTCGTGACTTACAGTTTCAACATCGTTAACTGGTCAATTACTGAAATATGTAATGTTGACAGAAAAATACGAAAACTGTTGACAATGCATAGAATGCACCACCCTAAGGCAGATATAGAACGTCTTTATCTGCCAAGAAAAGAGGGAGGTCGAGGACTACTACAGCTGGCATTATCAATGAAGGTAGCCACAATTGGCCTAGACACCTATATGAAAAACTCTGAGGACTGGATGCTAAAACTTGTCTTAAAATATGAAAGCAAGAAAGCATCTTACTCAGTAACAAAACAGGCAAAGGAATATCTAAGTGAATTCCAATTGCAACAAATTCAAGAATTAGACGAACTAGAAACACCTACAGAAAAAGCTAAGCGCTTGAAAACCCGTGCTAAAATTGCTGCCTTAGCTATTATGACTGAAAAATGGCATGGAAAACCTCTCAATGGCAAATACCCAAAGAGAGCGAATAATGCAGATATTGACAAAGCCCTTACCCACCAATGGTTAATGGCCTCTGGATTGAAATCAGAAACAGAGGGGTTTATCATAGCAGCCCAAGATCAATGCCTACCTACAAAGAACTACCAGGCCAACATATTAAAGAACGGCAGCTCCCCATTATGTCGTATATGCCAACAACAAAATGAGACCATCGATCATGTTGTCTCCATGTGCAGTCTGCTTGCGCCTACAGAGTATCTCAACAGGCATGATAGAGCTGCACAATATATTCACTGGGTAATATGCAAAAACCTGGACTTGCCCCATGATAAAAACTGGTGGGAACACAAACCACCCCCAGTACTTGAAAATGATCACATTGCACTCCTCTGGAACTTCACCATTCAAACTGACAGAAAGATAGACGCAAATAGGCCAGATATCATACTGAAAGACTTCAGACAAAAATCATGCCTCCTCATTGATATGACTGTCCCAATTGATATAAACGTATCTGTCAAGACCTACCAAAAACTGAGCAAATATAAAGATCTTGAAATAGAAATTAGCAAAATGTGGAATCTGAAGACGAAAACAATACCTATTGTCATAGGTGCCCTGGGAATGACAGCGAAACGGGCTGATTACTACCTAGCTCAGATACCAGGAAACCCCAAAATGGCTGAAGTCCAAAAGATAGTGCTCATGGGAACTGCCCATATCCTACGTAAAATACTGTCTATGTGATCTCAAATTTTAAAGCAAACATAATTTTCTTATGGTTTCTTAAACATTCACTTGAACAAAACTGTACAAATCCAAATATATGGTACCCTAGGCATAACACCTACATGAACTTCTAACTTGTTGTCTCTTGAGGTCTCTGGGTGAGACTTGGATCCAACTTGTACAAATGCAAAACAAAAGTCAAACATAAAATAATAATAATAATAATAACAACGACAACAACAACAACAACAACAACAATAATAATGATGATGATGATGATGATGATGATGATGATGTCAACAATAATAATGTTAATGATAATAATATGGTATGTTTTAGTATTGAACTAAGACCTCTATCAAATCTATAAAAAGGTTTGGTAAAATCCCTTGGGTTGCTTTCATACAAAGGATGAAAGAGTAACTGGAATCTAAAATATCTCCAACTCCAACCTCAGTGCCAAACAATTATTTGAACAAGCAACCTTCGTAGAAAAAAATTTACTGCAATCCCTGCCGTTCATCAAAATCGCTCTTTAAATTAATGTCAGACCTGACCAGTGAATTCTGTTCCTAAGAAGGCCGTAAACAGCTCAAACCG
>NC_142935.1:44694011-44709011 GCF_046866305.1 Octopus bimaculoides | reverse complement strand
CCACATGGTTCCGGGTTCAGTCCCACTGCGTAGCACCTTGGGTAAGTGTCTTCTACTATAACCTCGGGCTGACCAAAGCCTTGTGAGTGGATTTGGTAGACGGAAACTGAAAGCCCGTCGTATATATACATGTGTGTGTGTGTGTGTGTGTGTGTGTGTGTGTGTGTGTGTGTGTGTGTGTGTGTGTGTGTGTGTGTGTGTGTGTGTGTTTGTCCACCCACCATTGCTCGACAACCGATGATCGTGTGTTTACGTCCCCGTTACCTAGCGGTTCGGCAAAAGACCCCGATAGAATAAGTTCTAGGCTTAAAGAGAATAAGTCCTGGAGTCGGTTTGCTTGACTAGAAGCGGTGCTCCAGCATTGCCACTGTCAAATGACTGAAACAAATAGAAGAATAAAAGAATATATATATATGGATAATGAAATAATGGATAATGGAACTGCAACTGTAACATCCAACATATACTTTAATTTTTATTCTCTTATTTCCCTTTATACTTCCTACATCCCTTTCTTTGCAAAATAACTTATGTTGAACTCTACTATATCCCTCTATTGAACTCTCTCATATTGTCTCTGATAAAGGGATACCCCTCATATCCCTGAAACAGCTGTAAGACTACATTCCTCTTTATAAATGTCCTAGAAATTTTACACTGCTATGGCTTTGTTGTCTCATTTTAACACACACATATATATATATACATACATGCATACATATATATATATATGTATACATACATACACATATATATATACATACATACATATATATATATATATACATATATATATATACATGTGTGTGTGTGTGTGTGTGTGTGTGTGTGTGTGTGTGTGTGTGTGTGTGTGTGTGTGTGTGTGTGTAAAATAATATGATATACGACAATTATTCGGTTGCCATAATAAAACTCCGAGTTTTGGATGTCGGGGCGGAAATCTGCTCCGGCATCTCGTCAGTTATTAGGACAAAACAAATATGCTATGAAAATGGCCGCTAAACAAAGGGAAATTACTATGAAGTTGATCGTTATTAAGACAAACAAAAGAGCTATTAGAATGACCGTTAAGTAAAGAGAAAAAACCGGAAAGGGGAGAAAGTAAAAACTGTTATAGGATTCGTGTATGCGCGCATGTACATACATACACATGAGTGCACGCACACCCACGTACATGTGCATATATACATATGCTCACTCACACTCGCGTGAAACACATACATGCACACCCACACACACACCTATATATATGCAACCATACACATGTACACGTATACACATCCGCACACACGCACACTCACGCACGTATATAAACCCTTACGCGGACAATTATATTCATATACACGTCCAAAAATACGCATATGCTATATATGCATATGCGCACTCACACTCGTGTGAAATACATACATGCACATCCTCACACACAACTAATAGCTTGTTTACTATTTTCCTCTCATTTGGTCTAACGACCCTCCATGTTTGTCTTCATTCGGTTTCCTTGTATGTTTCCACTGTCCTGTTTTTGTTCCCAACTTTGACCCTCCATTAATCCTAAATTTTATTTTAGAATTTACGGGAGCAACTATCTTTGAAGACTCATATTGTCGTAGAGCGGTCGAAATGTGGAGTATATAGACAGCCGACAACTAATGAAGGGTCCTTTCTCTGTGATAACTTATCCTGTTTTTATGTATTTCATGTTGTTTGCATAGTTGGTGACATCCTGTACCCGTATATGCATGTGTATATGTATATATATATATGTATATATATATATATATATATATATATATATATATATATATATATATATATATATATATATATATATATATGATGGAAGGATTGTACTAATGTACAGCACAAACATTTTGATCAAAATAACACGATAAACAAATCATCTGTCCCAGTTGCTCAGCAAGAATTTGTGTAATCCTCATCTTCGCCAAGGACAGGAGAGTCCACGTATATGCATATGCATATGAACCCGCGCAATATAACTTTGGTATGTGTGTGTAAGCGTTTGTGTGTGCGTGCACGCGCGTATTTTGTGTTGAAAACACGATTGTTTTCTAGTTGTACATGTTTGAAGTTTCTTTCTCGTGTTAATTTACATGTTTTCGTCAACGTTTCTTGACTTTCAGTGGCTCATTTTTAGGACGATGTGTTACAGTATGTGTCACTGCCTGTTTATAATAGGCATAGCTTCTTTCCCTCTGTTGCTATAGTATATATGTAACCCCATTCCTTCGATGTCAATTTAGGACATACAAATTCCGCCATTTTAGAAACAGCCTGACACAGACCAATGCATATTTTTCCTGTCACTCCCGTACTCTTTCCTTCCGCTACACTTTTTCTTTAAGGTCAAAGACACATTTACTCTCCTACTTCTCACCGAGCTTCAAACTCTGGTTTCACTTTCATGTTGTTATATATACATATATATATATATATATATATATATATATATATATATTGGGTTCAGCATATTATCCTCCATTTTCTAATTGTTACACAAATTTTGGGTAAAACCTCCACTTTTACCCGCTCCCATTGATTGCACCTAGTATAGCACTAGCGTAGCAATAATTGGGTACCCTCCCAGCAGTATACTGGATAGATACTATCCCTTAGTGGGTTGTACCCCCAACCCCTAACTCTCTCACGTTATATATATATATATATATATATATATATATATATATATGTATGTATGTGTGTGTATATATATATATATATATATATATATATATATATAGAAGGTTGTTTGTTATAGCTGGTCTGAGAGTGACCAATGGTTTCACACTTATGAAGCGCTTGGCTGTATGGGTGACTCGGCAGACTCAAATAGAGGGAGGCACTTTACCTTTCTACAACTGGAGGAAGGAAAACGTCACGGTCAGTTAATTTTGTAAATAAAAAAAATTCGGGAACGAAACTCTACCTTGAGCGAGGCAGAGTTATCCCCCTTAAATCAGTGCCATTTATACCGAAGATGGCTGATGATGGTAGTATTTCACCAAGTTGGCAAACAGGAAATCCATGCTTCCAACATAAATTTGTTTTGATGAAGCCACTGGTTAAACATCTATCTTTTTGGAGTTTATAAAGGTCCATGGGTCAAGTGAATTTTTCAGGATTGTTGCTCTTTCTGCCAAGCAAAGTTTACATAGTTTGCTTCCGTTGATGTACTGCCTTGTTTGTTCTAGAAGCCTCCATTTAATTAAGTATGGTGTACCGTCCTCTTTTAAACGCCATACGCAATTGGCCAGGGAAGTGATGTTGTGCCTCTCTGATATTCTAAAGGAAGACTTGTGGTTGCTAAGCCGAACAGATCACCTGTATATCCGACATATTTCTGTGCCTGTGCTCTTGTGCTGGTAGTGGTAAGCTGCTAACGTTACCGCTGTTAATGTTGCTGCCACTTCCGGACCGTTGCTGCTGCTGCGACTGCAGATGCTGCTGCGGCTGCTACGGTTGTTGCTGCTTCGGATGCTACTGATGCAGCTGCTGATACTGATGCGGCTGCTGCATCTGCATCTGCTGTTATTCTGGATGGGATGCTGATGCTGCACTTGCCGCCAACAAGACAGCTATTGTTGCTACTGCCGGACGCACTATTGATGCTGTTGTTGCTATTGTTGTTATTACTGCCGTAGCTGCCACTGCTGGTTGACGCGCTGCCGATGTAACTGCAGACCGCTGATATTAAATAAAGTTTTAGGCACTTCTAGGATGGAAATTAGTAAACCATGTTCTCTAAAGCTACTGAATTTATTGTGTATATAAACAGATCGTCTGCTAATTTCACTGGGAGTGATCAAGTGATGTAGACACATATGATGAAACCCCCCCAATAAGTGTAAAAGATTTTGATCACTTCACGGAGAAATAGTTAAATTTGCCATGCTTTTATATCTGCTACGTAGGTTTATATATATATATATATATATATATATACCACTTGCTTCAGTCATTTGATTACGATTATGCGAGAGCACCGCTTTAAAGGGTTTTAGTCGAAGAAATCAACCTTGGAACTTATTCTTTGTAAGCCTACTACATATTCTATCGGTCTGTTTTGCGGAACCGCTAAGTTTCGAGGATATATACACACAAACATCGGTGGTCAAGCTATGGTGGGGTCAAACACACACACACAAATGCATGCATACATATATATATATATATATATATATATATATATATATAAGGTTCGTAGCCACTTCAACATGGCTGTCCGTTCGAACGGACTTTACTGCCATTTTCTAACCCGAAGAGGACATCTCCTTTAGCTAGTAAACGAGGCACAGATACATCCGAGATGTTGCAAGCAAAGGAATGAACCCCTACAACTTTCAAGCGACGGGACCAGTAGACCAGCCTGGTTGCAGGCTATTTCTGCCTCACTTCAGTACTGGACACCTCGTCTGCTAGAGATGGCAATAGCTCGCCTCTGCTTGCAATATATCTGGCCATCTCTAGCAGACGATGTGTCCAGTACTAAAGAGAGGCAGAAATAGACCGAAACCAGGCTGGTCTGCTGGTCCCGTTGCTAGAAGGTGGTTGGGGTTCGGTCCCCTGCTCGCAATATTTCGGATGCAGATGTGCATCGTTAACCAGCTAGAGATGTTCTCTTGGAGTTAAAGAATCGCAATAAAGTCCGTCCAAACGGACAGCCATGTTGAAGTGGCTACGAATATTACGTGTCAGTATAACTACTACGTTGATCTTTTAGTATTTCAAACTAGTTCTTTTGCTTGTCTACAAAATCTATTCATAAGGCTTTGGTTAGCCCGAGGCTATAGTAGAAGACACTTGCCCAAGGTGCCACGCAGTGGCATTTAACCTGGAACCAGAGGTAGGCACCGTTAATCGAAAAGTTAATTGCAATAACAGAGTTCTAGGTCAATCTGTGCCAAGCGGCTTCATTCTGCATGCTTTAGCTTCATTGCTATAGCAACAGTTCGGATACTTATTGATCACATCACGTATATGCATGTAAAACAAGTATCTATCAAAACAAGTGTACGAGTGATTCAGACGGTCTGACGATCACGCTTTACTTCTGACAAGAGAAATAACCCCGGCTATGCAATCAAGGGAGGTAACTCTTAATTTTTTTTTCCTTTCGATGGTTAAATAATTTTATATATACTTGTCAAAGATCGCAAAATTGTATTTCAATACAATGTCAAACATGGAGGTTTTGTGTAATTCTAAATTTTATAACCTTAATTCTATCTTTATTACATTAATTTGAAAACAACATTTAGAAACTTGATGTATATCTATTAGTAATTCATAATTGTTTATTTGTAGAAACTTTTTATATGTCGACTTTTTTTTTTTATGGAGACATATAATTCCACGAAACCTAGATGACTTGCGAAATAGAATAACTAGTGTGATTTAGATTACAGCTGAATATCAGGACTTCATAATCGCGTCAAGTTTTGTATACGTAATGACGGTGAACATGTTGAAAAATTAACATTCTCAAGAATAAATGTTTTTAATAAATGTAATAAATACATTTTTCCCTTATCCTTTTTACAAGTTAATTTTAAGATATATAGAACTAAAATTTAACAAATTTGATATAGCCCAAAAAATTTGATGAAGAACGTCTGTACATATACTCTACAACTTCCTTTAACGGTAAAAGTCTAGTGAGTATCTGAAACAATGTCATTCTATTATTTCTAACTTTTGCATAAAGTCATAGATTAAGAAAGAAAGGTACATTCTCTTTAAATGTCCAGATACCTGACTAGAATTTACTAGTATTTACAAAAATCTAATCCAACGCTATTTGAACAAGGAAAAGGAAGGGACATAACTTTTGCAATATTTCCATGAAAATGATCTCTTTACAAAAATAAACAGTAAGAATTGAAAGAAAAAATTAATATGCACTCAAAATAATCTCTTAATTACACAATATCTTAATTACAAATCTTGTTAGGGAAAACTAGTGTTGTTTTTTATTTTATTTTTTAAATTTTTGTGACACTCCAAAATACAACAGAATTGTAGGTGAGTGCGAGGCAGAAACAGCCAGGCGTCTTCTCGAGACTAATCAGATATTTCAGTAGGACAGGACACCAATGAAGTCAAAACTATTTATCAACAGCCCAATATTCCAGAACGTCTGAAAAGTCGAGGGCTAAAAGATGTAATTTACCAACATATTACACCATTTCAGTTTCTTATTTCATTCAGCTACAGGTACATTAAATCCCACTTTTAACGCAGCATTAAAATCATGTCATAAAGGCATGGGTTGCCATTGCTAGCCCACGAACAAGTTGTGAATCCATCTACCAGGCCTCTTCCCATCATCTCCAATCCCATTGGCTAGAGAGAATATTTTATGATTAGGTTTACCTCGTTGTGGAAACAAAGGAAACCCACATTCAGTCAAGATACTCCATGAAGCCAGTAGGAAGGGCAAACCACAATGACAACCAATTTCCCCATACAAATTAGCTTCAACTGTGAGGATGGTAGTAAACAGAAAAGATATTGTATTAAATATCTTTCTACTATAGGCACAAGGCCTGAAAATTTTGCACGGCTGGGGTGCTGGACAAGTCGACTGGCACTTATTTTATCGACCCCAAAATGATGAAAGGCAAAGTCAGCCTCAGTGGAATTTGAACTCAGAACACAAAACCAGAAGAAATGTTACTAAGCAGTTTGTTTGGTTTGCTAGCAGTTCATCCAGCTCACAGTCTTTAATGTATACAATATATTAAAAGAGGAACCAATCCTCTCAACCAGTGACTTGACCAGCTCAGCCTGCAAAAAATAGCAACCATTTCTCCTCAAATTGCACCCTACTGTTTTTAAAAAAGGGAAGAAAACGTTTAAGGTCTAAATTCAAGTTTTGGAACACTTTAGAAAATTGCTTTATCAGGACTAGTGCAGTTCCCCTAGTGAATTTTCTCTGACCTTTTCTATCCTCTATAATATGTGATCAACTTTTTGAACAAAAACAAATTAGCAAGGCTAAATCTGGAGAGTATGGTTGCTTGGGGGATAACTGTCACCTCATGATTTGTCAAATCCCCAGATAAGGAACAATACATGAGCAGGTTTGTTCTCATGCCGCAGTATCCATTCTGTTTGTTCATGCCTAGGATCCTTCTTTTACACTGCTTCTCTTAAACATCTCAGGATATCGTAGTATAATTCTTGATTGTTTGATTCAGGATGAACAATGTCCTTCACATAAAAAAGAAATAACCAACATCCCCTTCACATTTGGATAACTCTAATGTACTCGCTTCCAGCACCTGTTTTCTGTTCCCAACGGCAAAGCTACTACTCACAGAGGCAACTGCTTTTTTAGTTTGACATCAAAGCCAAACACCTCTGAACTGATTGTAACTCAATTCTCTTTACACACAAATTTCCTTAACAATATGATGCATCTTCCATTTCTCATTTGAAATCAAGCACCACAAACTTTCACAGATGCCTCCTTCTTCAGAAAATTTATATGCAGTCAGGCGATGATTTTCACAGATCACAGCATAGACTTTCCCAATATCATCATTGACTTTGACAAAGGGATTATCTTTAGTGAAAGTTCTTCCCAATTCGAAATGCTAGTACCATTCATGATAATGGACATAACCAAAACACTATCCTCTTCTTAGGCCTGTTGTAACAAGAAATGTCTCAGTAAAAGATTTTTTTCTTTTTTTTCAATTAGAATCAAAATTTCTCAAACACACGATGCTCTCCCAGATCTTTCATTGTTTAATGCAACAAATGACAAAGTTCACCAAATGTATGTTCACTTTCATGAGCTGGTCAGTAACTAAATGACGTGGCTTGATTCAGCTATTATTAAACTGAAGGTGAAGATCACATGCTATTTTTAAAAGTTCCATTTTTTTCTCTTTTTATTAATAAACTCAACTAACTTCTTTCATGCTCAGCTGTTGGGTCACTCACATCCTTCAGTTTTTCTCATCACAAACTGTCACCTAGATCTCAAGTTCTTATATTTCGGTCCTTTCTTTGACTTTGAAATGCACCAATCATATTCTTACTTTTCTTCATGCTAAAACTCTTTCAATGAGTCTGTTGCCTATCATGCCCCAATCTAAAAACTACAATACATATAATTTCATTGAACTGTATTAGATGTATCCAACCATAGTTTTCCTAATCATTTGTAAGATGTTCTTATCTAGGTTCAGTCCTATTGCATGGCACTTTAGGCAAATGTCTTCTACTATAGCCTCAAGACGACCAAAGCTTTGTGAGTAGATTTGGTAAGCGGAAACTGAAAGAAGCCTGTAGTGTGTGTGTTTGTCCCCTACCAGCACTTGATAACAAGTGTTGGTGTGTTTATGCCCCCATAATTTAGTGGTTTGGCAAAAAGAGACCAATAGAATAAGTACTAAGGGTGTATGTTCTGGGTGTATTAGGTGTGCGCTGCACATCCATTGAAAATGAAAAATTAACCTTACTCATTAATTTAATCAGAAATCATAATGGAAAACTTTTGTTATACCCATGCTTGAAATTTGGTGGCAGATGTCCTGAAATAACACTGCACACCTCACAGCACATTGTATCATAATAGTACTAGGTGTATCATAGGATGATGAGAGACTGGCAAAAAATTAATAGCAAAGGGTGTGCGACAGCTTTGACAGCACAGTCAAATGTTTGTATTTGTGGCAAGAAGTATGTTTAAATTAATTTAAAATTCCTAAACTAAAAGTAATTTTTTTTACAATTTTTTTTTCTAACAGTATCATCATATCACTTTGATCTTAATTTGTTTACAAAATTAATAATACACTTTTAGAAGTCAGAGGTCGAATTCTGGCACTGTTAGTGCACCAAACACTACAAGGTTGGGCAGTACAAGCAACACTGCTCCAGCAGAACACATATTTTGCACTCTCAAACAAATAAATACTTGCTTATTTGCTTTTGCGAATCACAAAGTCAAGAAAGACTAAGAGGCCTTGGTTTACTTTCGATTGAGAAAAGTGTACTAATGCAGCTCAAGCAAAGTGGTTCATTGTACAATGAGGTTATCAAACATTTTATGTCTCAAAGAAGAACAGAACTTACATATAAATAATTTAAGTAAGTAAAACTACATGATTTCTTATTTTTCAGTGTGTGCGCATAAAAAAATTATGGCTTAATTTAGAATGCTTACAATTTATAAGGTATTATTAATTCAGTTTATTTTAGTGCCATATATTTGTATCCCAATTGAATTAAGTTTATATTATTTACATTTCGGATATGCATTTTGAATAGAAATACAGTTTGTATGCCTAATTTGAGTAATACTAATGTTAGTCATAGTATGGCCAGTGTGACAGCACACCCAGTAATAACCACAACATACTACTGGTAAGTACCAGGCTTAGACTGCGGCCATGCTGGGGCACTGCCTTGAAGAAATTTTACTTTTTGTTAAGCCTGGTACTTATTCTATTGGTCTCTTTTTGCCGAACTGTTAAGTTACAGGGATGTAAACACACCAACACTGGTTGTAAAGCAGTGATGGGGGACAAAGATACAAAGATACAGACAAACACAGGCTGCTTGCAGTTTCTGTCTACCAAATCCACCCACAAGGCTTTGGTCAGCCCAAGGTTATAATGGAAGATACTTGCCCAAGGTGCCATGCAGTGGGATTGAATCTGGAACCATATGTCAAGGAAACAAGCTTCTTACCACACAACCACATCTGTGCCTATGTTTAACCCATTACCTACCAGTGATCTCATATGAGATCACTTAAAAATTACAAATTTCATAATTATCTGTCAATATTTACACATATCTAACGTTTTTGCTATATCTACTAGGTATATTTCTTTGATATTCAAATGAGGTTTGCTAATTTTTCACCCAATATCTCGCTTATTTCTATTTAAAATGTTATTTTGATCATTCCAGCATGTTTCTAAAGCTGTTTTATGCTAGAAATCAAAGTTTCATAAAAAAAATTCCAGTTAATAGAATTATGGGAGGTAATGGGTTAAGTAAAGTTAATAGTTTTTGTGTGTAATTGCTTTGGTTTCAACAAACAGTCACAGTTCAAATCATTTACCACAGAAGTATAAGTCTGAAATAGAGAAAAAAAACTGCAGAGGAAAGGACTGGAGGAATATAGAATTACAAAGAAGCTCAAGAAAATGAAAAGGTCAAAGAAATTAGATTGTAAAAATGGAGAAAGATAGAAAAAAAAAAAATCATGAAAAAGTTAAAAAAGACAGAAAAGTAAAATTCAAAAACAAAAATTTTCAGAAATATGAACAAATGCAATGGCAAGTAATGCATTGAATTATGATTCTTAATCATGATTATACATCTGAATAACTGTATCTGTGAACTTTACATGCAAAGCATGCTGGCAAATGTGTGGTTAGAAAATGAGTAAGAAATTATCAGGCATGTATTTTCCTAATGGCAAAGTCCATGTTCTGTAATTCAGCTAGACTTCTTTAAGCCCCACTTCAGAGTCAAAAACATTTTCTTAATTGCATTTGAGTATTCAATTGTGCTTTTCAGAAAAAGTCATTTGGACCAAAATTTATCATGGAATGTGGGTTTATACTGATTTTTAAAATACAAGGACAAATTTATCACAGAATGGTTTTGCTTCAGCCTTTACAGAATAAAGACCCACAGTTTTTACACATTATATTTTTAGATGATATTCAAAAAGAAACACAATGTTGCAACAAAAACTTTTCAAGCACTAGAATTAGAACCCAAAAAGAAATAAGAAACACTCCATAAAAACAATTCTTATTTCATGAAATTTGCAGTATTCTTTAGAATGTACTTCAACTTTGGATTTTCAGGTTTGTTGATTTGATGTTCCTGAGTTTAGTAAAGTGGCAATTATTATGGTCAGAGAACCTCATAGAAAATGAAACATTGTTTTGAGGGATTGTGACATGTAACATCAAATTCATAAACGAAACTCATCATTCATATGCTTTACAATATCCCAGTATGTCGCTAATATGTATGCAAAATACCATCTATGAATTCAATGGAATCAAAGAAATTGGGCTACAAGCATGGAAACAAAAAACACATTCAGAATCCCATATACATTGACAAGATGGCATTAACAATGATACCACCAGAACAGAGCTAGAACAGTTTTGTATTCTCCCACCCGCTTTTATAGGAAATCCACGATATATGTACGAGAGAACACAGGATGTCATGACTTATGTTCATAATTATGGCCGAGGAATTTTTCCACGCTTTTACTTACAATACTAAATGGAATGAAATCTAGAACTCTTTCCAGGATAAATTATACACTGACAGACAGGAGTTAATTAGTTAACTGAAAAACTTTTTCATCTGAAAATTTCCAAATTAATAGACGTTACACTTCACACCTATTTCAACCAGTATGTGGTCATATATGTCCAACTGAATGGAAAAATAAACAAACAAAATAAGGGGCATATATTTTAATTTGGTTTTTGCCCAGAATTCACTATAATCAGATTGGTTCTATGATAGCAGCAGAATCTACAAATGCCACGAAAGGACATTAAGAAATTGTCAAATCAAACATTGATCATATGACTGATATGTATAACAAAAGACTGACAGTTTAATAGAATCAAAGAGATTGTGTCACATGAAAATGCATCAAAAAGAACAACCTCACCTCTCCATGCATGAAAGACAATAAGCTTACAAAATCCTTTAGCATTCAAATTATTCTGTCAAATGTAATGCTTATTTATTCACATTGTTTTGAGATTTTGATGAGTAAACTGTTGTTTAGAATGATAATGTGGGGTTGGTGTGAGAGGCCAGATCTGGTCAGTTTGAGCATAAAGCATGTAGAATATTTTAGCTAGATATGAGATTGGTTTAAACGCTAAAGGATTAAAGAAACAAACAGGTGAAGATAAATATCCATCATACAAAAGATGGGCATCACAAGGTTGAGGTTATGAAACAAAAATTGGCAATCAATAGATAGTGCCTCATTGCCATTTTTTAAATCAAAACAATTTAATGCCTACATGCTATGTTGAATATTGTACTACCAAAAAGTCTGTCAGGTACAACTCATTTTTGCCATCTGAGCAGACTGGAGCAACATGAAATAAAGTGTTTGCTAAGGAAACAACATGCCGCCAGGAATCAAACTCATTACCTTATAATCATGAGCTGCAATGTTCACTACTTTGAAACAAAACATTTCAAGTTTAAGTTACAAAACTCCAGATGTAGTGGAGTATGAACAGCAGTAAGGCATTTTGGAAAATATTTAGATTCCCTATTCATGATTGATACCATCCAGTTCAATTAGTGGCTGTATAGAAACTACTGTTGACCAATCCTTAGCCTTGAGGCAAACTACTATAAAAGCTGTTTCTCACATTTGTTAAAAACACTCTTTTACCCAAATCCTGTTGTACTATCAATTACTATCCTGTTATACAAAGAATAAACAATGGAATCACAAAATAAAGTTGTTGAGAATGAAAGTTATTTTGATACATATATACATACATACATATATATATATATATATATATATATATATATATATATATATATATATATATATATATATATATATATAGTAACAAAACATTGACAGATTATCAATCCATCTGCTGGCACACCAGGCTAACAAAATTGGATTAGTGGAAGAACTCCGGGTAATCTTTTGACAGGTTCCCAGGTTATGGTTCATCACAATTCCATATTGTAAATCCAAAGATGGATACCAGATAAACTGGGTTTTTACAATGCAATGACCATTATTTTTAACTTGTCTCTTATAATCACTCTGTAAAAACCAGTTTATCCGAAGCCCATCCATGGATTTACAATATAGAATTGTGATGAATCATAACTTGGAACCCTACCAAAAGATTACTGGGAGTTCTTCCCTAATCTAACTAATTCTGTTAACCTGGTGTGCCAACAGAGAGCTTATGAAGTATTTTGCCTGGACTGATAATCCCTCATTATTTGTTCTATATATATATATATATATATATATATATATCATCAGACAATAGGAAGAGTATAAACAGCGCATGTAAAAGCTTTTACTTAAGACTGCTTCTGTATGAAATTTGAAGTTCCATATTGCTTCTCTATCTTCAAACCATTGATGGTAATATTGACACTTCTTATGAAAAAAAAGCATATTTAACATTTAGAATTGCTACAGGCTGATGGTCAATCTTTGGTTGATATGTTAATGGTTTCTGGGTTTTGCACAAGGAAGTATGTGAACACTGTTTGCTACTCTACTCTAAAAGATCCAGAGTAAATCAATATGGCTAAAGTACAGAATCAATATTGCAGAATCAAATTTTCACAAATATCAGATACAGTTGCAATGTCCTTACAGGAAAATAGAATAGAGTGATGAAATCTACAATGCAGCATTAATAGCTATAATTTTTCTATGAAGGGTATGGAATCTCTCACACCAGTCATTCTGAAGTCAATATTCTAACCTTAGAACTATTTAAAGAAACTTCTTACACCACTAAAGACCTGTCAGGATATGTCAGTGAGAATGGACCAAAATTGATGCCAGTTTAAAAATCATTCTACAATCCTTACATTCAAGAGAGGATTTCCTTTGTTTTCCAAACAGGATTTTTCTCTTGATGCTCCTGCAGGAACTGACAAAACATTTCTCACTAAGCTGTTGCTTTCCAAATTACAACCACTGGGCAGTTTACCCAATTGCCCCACAGGTCTAAGAGCTCCAATTCTGATCTATGTAATTTATGGCTTGCTGTCAGTAAATAAATACTACAGGACCCAATGCACTAACTTACCCTGCCCCCAGTGGGGCTATAATGAAGTTAAGACAGCCCCAAGTATGACAGAAACAACAAATAGCTTTGATTGTTGCTTCTTCAGATATTACTGCTATACTACTTGTGAAGAGTAAAACAGCCCTTTCTTCTTTCAAACTGCCCATGAATTAAGTCAACAATGATACAACAGTTTGTAATATTAGTAAAAAAAATATCTGGAACAGGGCAAATACTAAAGTGTTGTCATTCTGTTGTTTAGGATAAGTGTAAGATAAGCAACAAAAAAGCTTTGGAAGCTCTAAATCAATGCTTGCATTAATGGGTGGAGTTCTACTATGCCACCAGGATACCTTCACCAGAATTTACTCATCATTCCAAGAGGTACTAAAGCAGACAAGCTTGAATTCGTCTATTTTTGGAGACAAGTGACAACAAAGAGTATCATAATTGATCACCCTTTTCATTGATGATTTGTCTGAAGAATTTGCTCAAAAACACTTTCATCAGTTAGTAAGTTTAAACCAAGAGTATTCCAAAATTTTCAGGATCACCAAAAAAACTACAAGTACTTATGTTAAATGTAGGAGTTATGATCATGCTAGTCAAAACCTTAATCTGCCTTAACTGTATAATGCCTTAACCCCCAAAATATCATAAACAACAGGAAAGATAACGAACTATTAGATCACATTTCAAGAAATACACAAACTTATAAATCTATAGATTCAGGTCTCTATCCAACAAAGGTTATCAACTGTTCTGTTGAATTCTTAAATTTCTTTGGAACTTCTTGGGCTTCCACCACACCAACTTCTGTTATATGGAGAAGTTAACATCATAATAGTTAAAACCTTAATCAGCCTTAGCTGTATAATGACACTTGACTAGCAGCTAAAGATGTCTTCTATTATTCAGGATAATATTCTGACTGGTTGTTCCATTGAAAAGACTCTTTTATATCCAGTATACACAGGATGGATATCATTTGACTCAAAAATACTTTGCATATACAAAAGTTTGCAGTTTCCAGTTTAATACATGTATGTATGTATGTATGTATGTAGGATGTGTGTAAGATGTATGTATGTATGTATGTATGTATGCATGTATATACATATGTACGTACGTATGTATGTATATACATGCATGCATACATACATACATACATCCT
>NC_142935.1:44659011-44691511 GCF_046866305.1 Octopus bimaculoides | reverse complement strand
ATATGATAGAGTGTTTTGATGACCATTGAATCTCTAGTCTTTATTTTATGGAGCATGAAGAGAAGGAAAAATAAAGTAAATTCTAAAAATATGATCTCAAATTATAGAGAAACACAAGTCAATACTACATAATATTTATTTAATGTTTTAGCATTTAAATTGACCATATCTGACTTAAATATTCTACTTGCTTCATGTTAAAACTGGTTAGATGTGGCCTATCACACCTACATTACAACATAATTCTAAAATTAACAGTTACCTCTTTAAAATCTCAAAGCTACAAGATAACACGTGGTTAATTGAAAACAATGTGAATAAATTACTTTTGACAGAATAACATGAATGTTAAAGGGTTAATGCCAGTGTGCCACAATTTCTGTAACCATTTGTGTATATAAAACAAATAAAAATAATAAAAACAGTGACAACAATAACAGGATTAAAGGTAAAGATGTTTACTTATTTGGAAAACTCTGAAAGCAATGTTAACACTAGATTCATTTTCTGAGAGATTAAAGAAGGTACACCAGATAAAGCTGTACATACCATACACAGAGCCTTGCTTGTCATACTTGATAACAAGTATTTTGTGTCTAGATTATCAGTCATTGCTTGATCATAGTACATATCCTGATCTGAGAATATGTCAACTTTTCTGACCTATCAGATCAGTTTCTCTAAGGAAGTTACAATTTATCTCTGTAGGGGATAAGTGCACTATAAAATTAGTTAAATCTGACTATCAAATAGCCCAACTAAATCAATTCAATCATCATCGTTGTCGTTTAGCGTCCGCTTTCCATGCTAGCATGGGTTGGACGATTTGACTGAGGACTGGTGGACCAGGAGGCGACACCAGGCTCTAATCTGATTTGGCAGAGTTTCTACAGCTGGATGCCCTTCCTAACGCCAACCACTCCGAGAGTGTAGTGGGTGCTTTTACGTGCCACCGGCACGAGGGCCAGTCAGGCGGTACTGGCGACGGCCACGCTCGAAATAGTGTATTTTACATGCCACCTGCACAGGAGCCAGTCCATCGGCACTGGCAACGATCTCGCTCAAATGTCTTACTGGCCGAATGTATCATAGTAAGCACATGAAAGCAGGAATGTAAGCAAACAAAGATTCAGATCAATTCAAATATGTTTGGGACATATTTGACCTGTAAAAAGTCTGTTTTCACTGTGGTTTATCATTGAAAAATTTTCTCTTTATGCAATAGGCATTAAAAACACAAATTACCTAAAAGGAGAATTTTTCTCAACAGGAAACTGCATTGAAAACAGTCTATAAAATACAGGTCAAATTAGTTCCAAACATATTTGAACTGATTTAAATGCCAGCTGATCCAATCAATGTTAACAGCCTGCTCGTAAAAGTAACGTGTAAGTGGCTGAGAACTCCACAAACATGCATACCCTTAATGTAGTTCTCAGGGCAATTCAGTGACACAGAATGTGACAAAACTGGCCCCTTGAATGACAAGTACTACTCATTCTTGCCAGCTGAGTGGACTGGAGCAACGTGAAATAAAGGGTCTTACTCAAGGGCACTGCTGGATATCGAACTCACAACCTTATGATCACAAGCTGAATTCCCTAAACACTAAGTCATGAACCTTCACCAAAAGGTCTTTCCCAAGTCATATAGACTCATAGGGCTGGAAATGCTAAGTTAAATCTTACCAAACGAGTAAACATCCCATGTCACCAACTCTGGGATATATCTTTCTCTAACCACCAAATATTAATGAAGCATTGCTTAATTGATATTTAACTAATCATGTATTATATCGTGTCATTAATCTATCCACCTCAACTCTGTAAACCATAGATTAAATCTCATCTTCAAACTACCCACCATAGTTCCATAAACTATGACCTAAATCTTATCATAAAACTCCCTACCATAACTCAATCAACCATAGGCTAAATGTTAGCATTAAACACCCAGGTTAGCTCAGTCAACCAGTAAGCTAAAATGAAACAGCTCATTCCTGCTCTATCGTTGTTGGCACTCCGTTGCTTACGACGTCAAGGGTTCCAGTTGATCCGATCAACAGAACAGCCTGCTCGTGAAATTAACGTGCAAGTGGCTGAGCACTCCACAGACACGTGTACCCTTAACGTAGTTCTCAGGGATATTCAGCGTGACACAGTGTGACAAGGCTGACCCTTTGAATTACAGGCACAACAGAAACAGGAAGTAAGAGTGAGAGAAAGTTGTGGTGAAAGAGTACAGCAGGGTTCGCCATCATCCCCTGCCGGAGCCTCGTGGAGCTTTAGGTGTTTTCGCTCAATAAACACCCACAACACCCGATCTGGGAATCGAAACCGCGAGTCCGCTGCCCTAACCACTGGGCCATTACGCCTCCCCTGCTCTATCACTCATGAGTTAAACCTTTCCATTAATCAACCCACCGCTTCCATTCAAAGAAATTTATTAAATCTATCAATCTTCAATCAAATTCACCAATCTACTCATGGTTTAATCTCATGACTAAACAAGCCCCACCTCACTACATAAAGCTAGGATTGAACGTTACCATTAAAGTTACTCACCTCTTTCCGGAGCGTTTTCACAAATGATTCAACGCAGTCTGTGACATTAACAAAATTTTTACTGCAACACAAAACAATTATCAATGTTATAATGGCAGTGGTGGTGATGATGATGATGTGGACTGGACTGGGAAATGATAGTGGTGGAAGCTTAACCAGTGGTATAATTAGTGAGTCTATGAAATTTACCCCTCATGTACAATAATCTCCCGAAGACAATTACCCCTGAGGACAACAGATGATTTAAAACTTAATACATTGGAGACGGGGTAATTAACCAAGGGGGATAATTTCCTAGGGGGTTGTCATCGGGGGAACTGTCCTATTGGGGGGTAATCGACTTGATACAATAATTAGTAGCTAAGAAACAAGTTGGTTATAAAGATGTCAATGATAATAGTAGTGATGACAACTTCCAACTTTTGTTGTGAGACATGGAGTAGAAGTAAGGTGAGTGATGATACATATTGCCGAGACCATGGAGTATGAGTAAGGTGACTGACAGTATATGGCAGTGTGATATAGAATACAAGGTAAGTAATGGTACGTAGTTGTAAAACATGGAATATGAGTAATGTAAGTGATGGTACATATTAGTGTGCCATGGAATGTAAGGTGACTGATGGTATACGGTGCTGAGAGATGGAATATGAGTAAAGGTGAGTGATGGCACAAGGTGGTGAGATAAGGAATGAGAAAGGGGAGTAATGGTAAATGGTGATGAGACATGGAATGTGTGTAACGTGAGTGATAGTACATAGTAGTAAGACATGGAACATGAGTAAAGATATATGGTGGTGTGACATGGTGTATGAATAAGGTGAGTGATGATACATGGTGGTGAGACATGGATTGTGCGCAAGGAATATCATACTAAATGGTAGTGAGACAGTGGCAACAAATAATGATTTGTAAAATAATAAAAGCCTCGAATTTGCATGAGGTGGCGAAACTGTCAATTAAATGGACCCCAAAAGTTGACTCGCACTATATTCTATTGGCCCCAAAATATGGACAACAAAGTTGACATAGGTGCTAGTTGAAACTCAGAACATCATTGTTGTAGTTGGCACTCCGTCGCTTACGACATAGAGGGTTCCAGTTGATCGGATCAACAAAACAGCCTGCTCGTGAAATTAGCATGCAAGTGGCTGAGCACTCCACAGACACGTGTACCCTTAACGTAGTTCTCGGGGATATTCAGCGTGACACAGTGTGACAAGGCTGACCCTTTGAATTACAGGCACAACAGAAACTGGAAGAAAGAGTGAGAGAAAGTCGTGGTTAAAGAGTACAGCAGGGTTCGCCACCATCCCCTGCCAGAGCCTCATGGAGCTTTAGGTGTTTTTGCTCAATAAACACTCACAACACCCGGTTTGGGAATCGAAACCGCGATCCTATGACCGTGAGTTCACTGCCCTAACCACTGGGCCATTGCGCCTCCGCTCAGAACATCATAAGACATAACTAAACACTGATGACAACAACAGCAATGATGATGATGATGATAGTAACTGAAACAGAAAGACTTACTCACCGTTTCATGTAGGATTCATAGTTATCATCATAATGCAGACAAATAAGTTCGTTCTTCAGCATCTCTTGCCGATAGGTCTCGTGACTGGAATGATCAGGGGTCTGCAAGACTCTCTGTAGATTCAGGTCTATGACAGAACTTGGGTATTTACTGGTCAACATATCTTTCATCAGGTGAGAGATCTTGCTACCTGGTTCCTGAAATAAAAAAATATCAACAAATAAGATGAGTGACATTCAAATTCTTCATCTTTTAAACATGGTGACTTCCTTTTAGTGTTTTATAGGTCAAACTTGACTTTAATAATAATAATAATAATAATAATAATCCTTTCTATTAAAGGCACAAGGCCTAAAATTTTGGGGGGAGGGGACTAGTCGATTACTAGTCGATTGGTGGTGGTGGTGGTGGTGGTGGTCGTGGTGGCAGTAGGAGGAGGAGGAGAGTAATTACAGTAATAAACAAATAAAATCAGATTTGCACAATGATTGATCTACCATGTCCATTTCATATAAAAATTGTGAAGAAAACAAATGAAAAGTTGAAAAACTACAATCCTTCCAAATTTGAGACTATGAGGATTTGAAATTGTAATGGTCGTACCTGTGACAAATGGTGCATTAGGAATTGTGAGTGATGAAGTAGACAAATGGATAAAGGAGATTGAAACAGAATGTCCTGTTGAGGCTCTTAGGAACAGGAAAGATTAACAGAAAGGTTCAGAGCAATTTGAGGGCTTATTGAAATCATATGGATATCTAAGGTTACAAGTGTAAAAATTAACATTTCCTTCTCCAAGCCTAGATTCGAAACCGAATGTAAGAATTCTTGGTCGTCCAAACCACCATGATCAACAGGCATGAAAAAAGTTTTCTTTGTCCTGTCAAAAGGTGATTGATCATCTCCTTTGACCTACGACCTCAGCTATGTCAGGTGAAGTTCAAATGGACAGGAACTGACCTATTTAGGTACAAACTTTGCTGCAGTATGTCTGTCCTTCTAGCTGCTACGATTATTATAAATACATGAAGGAGTCATACCCAATGACTGGTGTAGCAGCACCATAGTCAACTGCTACAATGGTAAAGGTGATGCATTAGATACAAATAATTACAGAGGTATTGAGTTGTTGGATCAGGTAATGAAAGTCACGGAGAGAGTCATAGCCCAACTAATTAGGGAGAGAGTCAGTCTAGACGAGATGCAGTTTGGGTTTGTGCCAGGGAAAAATCACCACTGATGCTATATTTCTGGTAAGACAGTTGCAGGAGTAATCCCTAGCCAAAGATAAACCTCTGTACCTAGCTTTCGTTGACATGGAGAAAGCCTTTGACAGGGTCCCCCAATCCCTTATCTGGTGGTCAATGAGGAAACTAGGGATAGATGAATGGTTAGTGAGAGCTGTACAGGCCATGTACAGGGATGCTGTCAGTAAGGTGAGGGTTGTCAACAAGTACAGTGATGAATTCTGGGTAGGAGTAGGGGTCCACCAAGGATCAGTCCTCAGCCCCCTCTTATTCATCATATTCCTCCAGGCAATAACAGAGGAATTCAAGACAGGATGCCCCTGGGAGCTTCTCTATGCTGATGACCTTGCTCTAATAGCTGAGACACTATCAGAACTAGAGAAGAAGTTTCAGGTGTGGAAGCAAGGTCTAGAATCAAAGAGTCAACCTAGCAAAAACCAAAATCTTAATACATTCAGGTAGATGGCCCTGCTCGATCTATAGAAAAGGTGTAGGTAGAAACTCCATAAGATGTACCCAGTGTAAGCTATGGACATATAAGAGGTGCAGCAATATCACAGGAAGGCTAACTGGGAAGATAGCTTTTGTGTGTAGCAAATGCTCAGGTGCAATAAACACTGGAAATGTGCAGAAAACTGCTTCCATCACATTCAAGGGGGAAAAACTACAAGTAGTTGATAGCTTCTGTTACCTAGGTGACCAAGTTAGTAGCGAGGGTGGATGCTCTGAAAGTGTAGCTGCTAGAATAAGAATAGCCTGGGCAAAATTCAGAGAGCTCCTACCTCTGCTGGTGACAAAGGCCTCTTGCTCAGAGTAAAAGGTAGACTGTATGACGCATGTGTGCAAACAACCATGCTACATGGCTGTGAAACATGGACTGTGACTGCTGAGGACATGCGTAAGCTTGCAAGGAATGAAGCTAGTATGTCCCGCTGGATGTGTAATGTCAGTGTGCATACATGACAGAGTGTAAGCACCCTGAGAGAAAAGTTGGATTTAAGAAGCATCAGATGTGGTGTGCAAGAGAGACGACTGAGCTGGTATGGTCATGGGTTGCAAATGGATGAGGACAGCTGTGTGGAAAAGTGTCACACCCTAACAGTGGAGGGAACCTGTGGAAGAGGTAGACTCAGGAAGGCATGGGATGAGGTGGTGAAGCATAACCTTCCAGCATTGGGCCTCACAGAGGCAACGACAAGTGACCGAGACCTTTGGAGATATGTTGTGCTTGAGAAGACCCGGCAAGCCAAGTGAGACCATAACCCGTGGCCTATGCCAATGCAGCCAAATAGTTAATGGAAGACATACAGCAGGAACGGGGAATGCTTATTTGAAGTCATTGCTGAATTTACTGCATTACATTAGAAAACTAAACCTTTATTAAACATATGGAAATAACTATATTTATTATGAAAATAAATTTAGTATATAATGAATTTATTGTAAACAGTGCTCAGATGCACTAAAACTCATCAGAAAAAGTAACTAAAAGTGTGTGAACAGTACATAGAATATGCACAGGTAGTGAACTGTGAATAATTTTTAAAAAAACAGTGTGGGGATATCAGGTGTACCATCAGCAAATTTCAGGAAGCACAGAAGTTTTGAAGAATGTAGTATCTCAACTGCTAACAACTGATGTGGATATTTTATTCCATGCTTCAGCAATTCTGAATGTGAAAAAAATGTTTCTGAAAGTCATGAGTGTTGTGTTGTTTTTTTGATTTTGTAAGCATGTCCATGAGTGTTAGATGTATGGAATTCAAAAAGGTACCCAAGGTTGTTGTAGACAAGATGGTGGATAGATATTAAAGTAAGAATTTAAAATCTAATCTGATCTTAGAGTTATTTATTAAACAAAGAAAATCGTGAGAGAAAAAATTCATAAACAAAACAATAAACAAATAACTTACAGCAACAATACCTTGAAGGTAAAGATCATGATGATATGGCCACATCTTGCCTGTCTGGTCCAAGACACGTCGTGAACATAATCTCTCTTCTGGTGTGTTAAATAACGCCAGTGTGTTAATAACCTTTCACAGAGGGAAAATGAGAATCAAAATCAGGATTGTTATTTTCACATTTGTTTTAGTTTATTTTAACTCTTTGCCTGTCCAAAGCATTTTCATAAGTTTGTCTCAAACATCCATGCTTGTGTTCAGACTTTTAGTTAACCCTTGTTTCATAAGTTCTGAGTAGCTTTCCTTTCTCAAGTCCCCAAGGTATTCTGGCAGTTGCAAAAAATTGGAAATGCATATTTATATATGATGAACGATAGATTGCTTAATAAAGAGAATGAATGGGAGAAAGAGAGCCTGCCTTATGTCGACCCAATAGAGGGACCAGCTATCCGAGTTGATAGTACCAGGGTAGATAAAGCAATTAAGAGTATGAAGACCGGGAAAGCCCCCGGCCCATCAGGAATCACTGCAGAGATGCTCAAAATATCTGGCAGTGTTGGCTATAGCCTAGTCACCCGTATTACGAACCAGGTGATACACGAAGGAGTCATACCCTATGACTGGTGTAGCAGCATCATAGTCAACTGCTACAAAGGTAAAGGGGACGCTTTAGATACAAATAATTACAGAGGCATCAAGCTGTTAGATCAGGTTATGAAAGTTACAGAGAGGGTCATAGCCCAACTAATTAGGGAGCGAATCAATTTAGATGAGATGCAGTTTGGGTTCGTGCCAGGTAAAAGCACTACTGATGCCTTATTTCTAGTGAGACAGTTGCAAGAGAAATACCTAGTCAAGGATAAACCTCTGTACCTGGCTTTCGTTGACATGGAGAAAGCCTTTGACAGGGTCCCCCGATCCCTTATCTGGTGGTCAATGAGGAAACTTGGGATAGAAGAATGGCTAGTGAGAGCTGTGCGAGCCATGTACAGAGATGCGGCCAGTAAGGTGAGGGTTGGAAATGAGTACAGCAATGAATTCCGGGTAGAGGTAGGGGTCCACCAAGGTTCCGTCCTCAGCCCCCTATTATTTACCATAGTCCTCCAGGCAATCACAGAGGAGTTCAAGACAGGTTGCCCCTGGGAGCTCCTCTATGCTGATGACCTTGCCCTAATTGCGGAGTCACTATCAGAACTAGAGGAGAAGTTTCAGGTGTGGAAGCAAGGTCTAGAATTGAAGGGCCTTAGAGTCAACCTAGCTAAAACCAAAATCCTAATAAGTAGGAAGGTAGATAAAACACAAACCCCTTCAGGTAGATGGCCCTGCTCAGTATGTAGAAAAGGAGTAGGTAGTAACTCTATAAGATGTACCCGGTGCAAGCTATGGACACATAAGAGGTGCAGCAACATCAAAGGCAGGTTAACTAGCAAGTTAGTTTTTGTTTGTGGCAGATGTTCAGGTGCAATAAAGACTGCAAACAAACAGGAAACAACTTCTATCTCATTCCAGGGTGAAAAACTAGAGGTAGTCGATAGCTTCCGCTATCTGGGCGACCAAGTTAGTAGTGGGGGTGGGTGCGCTGAAAGTGTAGCTGCTAGAATAAGAATAGCCTGGGCAAAGTTTAGAGAGCTCTTACCCCTGCTGGCGACAAAGGGACTCTCACTCAGAGTAAAAGGCAGACTGTATGACGCATGCGTACGAACAACCATGCTACATGGCAGTGAAACATGGGCTGTAACTGCTGAGGACATACGTAAGCTCGCAAGGAATGAAGCCAGTATGCTCCGTTGGATGTGTAATGTCAATGTGAATACCCGTCAGAGTGTAAGTATCTTGAGAGAAAAGCTGAACATTAGAAGCATCAGTTGTGGCGTGCAAGAGAGACGATTGCGCTGGTATGGACATGTGGTGAGAATGGAGGAGGATAGCTGCGTGAAAAAGTGCCACACCCTAACAGTTGAGGGAACCCGTGGAAGAGGTAGGCCCAGGAAGACCTGGGCTGAGGTGGTGAGGCAAGACCTTCGTACATTGGGCCTCACCGAGGCGATGACTACGGACCGAGACCTTTGGAAATGGGCTGTGCGTGAGAAGACCCGGCAAGCCAAGTAAGATCGTTGCCAGTGCCCCTGGACTGGTTCTTGTGCGGGTGGCACATGAGATGCACCATTTTGAGCGTGGCCGTTGCCAGTACCGCCTGACTGGCTCCTGTAGGATTTTCGAGCGAGATCGTTGCCAGTGCCCCTGGACTGGCTTGTGCGGGTGGCACATAAAAGACACCATTTCGAGCGTGGCCGTTTTCGTGCGGGTGACACGTAAAAGCACCCACTACACTCTCTGAGTGGTTGGCGTTAGGAAGGGCATCCAGCTGTAGAAACTCTGCCAAATCAGACTGGAGCCTGGTGTTGCCATCCGGTTTCACCAGTCCTCAGTCAAATCGTCCAACCCATGCTAGCATGGAAAGCGGACGTTAAACGATGATGATGATGATGATGATGAATGTATGCTGGGGAAATATATTCTGTGTATCACATGTAATATACAGGACAGGCACATCATCATTCAGCATCTGCCTTCCATGCTGGCATGGATTGGATGGTTTGACAGGAGCCAGCCAGGCGGGAGTCAGCCAGGCAGAAACCTGCACCAGATTTCTGTGTCAGTTTTGACAGTGTTTTTACAGCTAGATGCCCTTCCTAGCACCAACCACCCAGCAGAGTGGACCGAGTGCTTTTTACATGGCACAAGCACAGGCAAGGTCAGTTTTGGCAAGGTTTTTACAGCTAGATGCCCTTCTAAATGCCAACTATTTTACAATGTGGACTGGATTCAGGTTAAAATGAAAAAACATGAGCAAGGTAGTATACGTCCTTGTATATTGAATAAATATGTTGCTCCAAAAATTATCAAACATTTTTTCATTTGGTTATTTTATATGAGATGATGTGGAGGTGCAATGGCCCAGTGGTTAGAGTAGCAGACTCGCAGTCGGAGGATCGCGGTTTCAACTCCCAGACCAGGCGTTGTGTGTGTTTATTGAGCGAAAACACCTAAAGCTCCACAAGGCTCTGGTGGGGCGGGGGTGGGGTACCCCTGTTGTACTCTTGGGTCAGGATTAAGGTTAGGGTTACAAACACTTTGAAATTACACAGATTGACAATTCAGAAGGCCAAGATGTATTTGTGCCTCATTATGTCTCCACAAGAAATGCTGTTCGTCATGAACTTCTGCAGTGCATCATACCTGTATAGTATTTTGGGAGTGGTGAATATAACTTTCTCATTTTCTTGTTATTTTGGCATTTTTATTTACTTCATCCTCTATCAACTTTCAATAGGTAACTTTTTCATTACTAAGAACTTAAGTACTCTTGTAACAACAACAACAAAAATAATAATAAACCTTTCTACTAGAGGCACAAGACCTAAAATTTGGGAGGAGGGGGTGTTAGTCAATTACAGAGACCCAGTGTTTAACTGGTACTTATTTCATCGACCCCGAAAGGATGAAAGGGAAAGTCAACCTCCGCAGAATTTGAACTCAGATCATAGAGATAGACGAAATGCCACTAAGCATTTTGCCCAGCATGCCTTAATAATAACTACAAATTAAGCTCACTGCTATAATAATAATAACAACAAAGATAATAATAACAGCTTCCAAGGCAATTAACATGGGAGCAGTGAATTGCCAGAATCACTAGAGCATCAGACAAAATGACTTGTTATATTTGCTTTGGCTATTTACATTCTGAGTTCAACTTTGTCTTTCATCTTTGTGGGGGATCAATAAAATAAAGCACCAGCCAAGTACTGAAGTTAATATCAACTACCTGCTCCCTTCAAGCTAGCTGGCCTTGTGTCTAAATTAGAAACAATTTTATTTTATTATTAGATTGACTTTGCTTTCCATCCTTTCGGGGTCAATAAATTAAGTACCAGTGAAGTACTGGGGAGGGGGCAACATAATTGAGTAGCCCTCTCTCCCAATATTTCAGACTTTGTGCATATAGTAAGGAAGGATTATTATATTAATTATTGCATTCATGATCTTTTTGAAAAATAGATAGAAGAGACCTTGATTGGACAGACCTGTGACCAAAGGCGTTCCAGCCATAACCATTCTAGGTTTTTTCCTATGAGCAGGAACCCTGGGATAAAATATCCAACATGTCATTTTCTAAGATGACAGAATGTGACTTGAGGGAAATTTGGTTGTTAATTCGAACAACTGGAGAAAACAGAAACTTTCACACAAGTTAACAAGGGACCTTATTAACTTGTCTAAGAATGTGGCAATCAGTGGTATAATTGTTGAAATTAACCCTAGTATTTTGGTGAAATATACAGAGCTGCCATAGCAAAACACATTACTAGAGAGCATTTGTAGCAAAAAACACATTACTAGATGGACAGCACTGTTGTAGCAACAATGTTGCCAGAGAGACAAGGCTGTTGTAGCAACCACATAGCAATCTCAGAGGGCTTACAAAGATCATAGACACTACCCACCAACCCCACACTAAGTTATAATAATCTAAAAAAGACAAAGTTACCATAGCAATAACTTCACCATGGCAACACACCTTCTGTATTACACTAAGAATAACCAGTTGTAATTATGGCAACCATAAAGAAGAGACTGAGATGACGCGGTGATGTCAAAATAAGAAACTACAAATTGTAAGGGGGGGGGGGAGTTATCCTTTCACCCCCTACTCTAGCCCCGAAAAACAACAACAACAAATAAAATAACTTGTGTTAAATACCAAATAAAGACATTAAAACAATTAGTGCTAATTACTTACGAGATTAACTTGCTTGATATGTTTACCAATGACGACGCTGCGGCCGAAGGTCATGAGGTGCGATGATATCATTGTCCGGAGGAAGTCCTCTTCGATGCTGTGAGATGGGCAGAGGATACTGTCATCAACCTGATGGAAGAGGACAGAATGAACACAATAAATCATGATCACAATAACCACCACCAAATTTACCAATTCCTTACTCAGATCATTACCACCATCCCGATGGAATCTGAATGATTGTCTGAAAATACAAGGAATGCTCTACAGGCTTGTCTGATCATTCTATTTGCAGAGACATGAAACTAATAGCAGTGCACATTTAAATCATCATCATCGATTAACGTCTGTTTTACATGCTGGCATGGGTTAGACAGTTTGACCTCAGCTGGTAAGGCCTGGGGCTGCAAAAGGCTCCATTATCTGCTCGGGCATGGTTTCTACAGCTGGATATTCTTTCTAATGCCAACCACTCTACAGAATGTACTGAACGTTTTTTATGTGGTACCAGCATGGGTGCATGTGTATATTAAATGAGATAAAGTGCCTTGCAGTTAACCCAGCAAAAACCAAAGTCTTAGTAAGTAGGAAGGCTGACAAATCACAAACCCCTTCAAGTAGGTGGCCCTGTTTGATCTGTAGAAAAGGTGTTGGTAGAAACTTCATTCATCATCATTTAACATCCGTTTTCCATGCTGGCATGGGTTGGATGGTTTGACCAGAGCTGGCAAACTGGAGAGCTGTATCAGACTCCAGTCTGATTTGACATGGTTTCTATGGTTGGATGCCCTTCCTAACGCCAGCCACTTTACGGAGTGTGTCGGGTGCTTTTACATGGCACCACACAAGCATTTTTACGTAGCGCCACATGGTACTTTTACGAAGTGCCACATCGACTCTTTTATGTGACACCACACAGGCACTATAACATGGCACTGCACAAGCACTTTAATGCGGCACCACAAGTGCTTTTCATCACCAGAGGGACCACTCTTAACACTTCTGCTGCAGAGTATAGGTCTTGAGTACAGCAAGGTGCCAGGCATCTCGGTCCCTTATCATCTCACCTGAAAGGTCCAGCATCCTGAGGTCGTTCTTCAGTACTTCATCCTATGTCTTCCTAGGTCTCCAACTTCCACCTGTTCCATCTACTTTGAGAGATTGGCACTTCTTTATGGAGATGTCAGCATCCATCCGCATCACATGACCAAACAAGCGCAGCCTTCTATCTTGCACATAACAACTAATTCTTCTTATGCCTCTCAAAACACTAGCACTCTGTTGGACGTGTACCAGCCTCATTCTTTTCTAACCTTGCATTCAGGGCCCATATCTCATTATTGTTATTTTTATCATTAAGGTGACAGGCTGGCAAAATTGTTAACACACCAAATAAAATTCTAAGTGATGGTTCATCCATCTTTATGCTCTGAGTTCAAATTCTGCCGAAGTCAATTTTGCTTTTCATCTTTTCAGGGTTGATAAAATAAGCACCGATTTAGTAGTGGGATCAATGTAACCGATTTACCCGTCCCATTAACTTGCTGGCCTTGTGCCAAAATTTGAAAATATCATCATCATCATTAAGGCAGAGAGCTGGCAGAATCATTGGGAAAAAACGGTTTTCAGAATTTCTTGTGCCAAAATTTGAAATTGTCATCATTAAGGTGGTGAGCTTAATGCATGTCAGACAAAATATTTGGCAGTATTTTGTCCATCAGTACATTCTGAGTTCACATTCCACCAGGGTTGACTTTGCCTTTCATCCTTTCAGGTTCGATGAAATAAGTACCAGTTACATACTAGGGTCAATATAATCGACTAGCCCCCACCCCAAAATTTCTGGCCTTGTGCCTTTAGTAGAAAGGATTATTATTATCATCATTATTAAGGTGATGAGCTGGCAGGATCATTAGCACACTGGGTGAAATGCTTAACAGTGTTTCATCTGTCTTAACAGTCTGAGTTCAAACTCTGTCCAAGTCGACTGCCTTTCATCATCAATGAAATAAGTACCAGTTACGTACTAGGGGTCAAGTTAATCAGCTATCCCCCTCTCCTAAATTTCAGGCCTTGTGCCTATACTCTCTTTTACTTGTTTCAGTCATTTGACTGTAGCCATGCCGGAGCACCACCTTTTGGTCGAGCATATCGACCCCAGGACTTATTCTTTGTAAGCCTAGTACTTATTCTATCGATCTCTATTGCCGAACCACTAAGTTACGGGGACATAAACACACCAGCATCGGTTGTTGAGCGATGTTGGGGGGACAAACACAGACACACAAACATATATACACACACACACATATATATATATAGACAGTCTGTTAAAGTCTGTCATACCGGCCATGATGAAGGGAAATAGCCCTGAAACTCGAGTCGCCTTTATATATATATATTTATATTTATATATTTATATATTTGATCCTTTATATTGAACACTCAATATTTCATCTACATTCAATACTTTCTTTCATGGTGCCATCCATTTTTATTTTATTTTATTTTATATTGTATATCATATTATATATTGTATATTCCATATTCTATACCCCACATTAGTTCTGCAGGAATATAAATAAAACATAAAAAACAGACAGTGTTGGAACTCTTTTAAGCAAAATAATATATATATATATATATATATATATATATCCTCTATGCTGATGACCTTGCCCTAATTGCGGAGTCACTATCAGAACTAGAGGAGAAGTTTCAGGTGTGGAAGCAAGGTCTAGAATTGAAGGGCCTTAGAGTCAACCTAGCTAAAACCAAAATCCTAATAAGTAGGAAGGTAGATAAAACACAAACCCCTTCAGGTAGATGGCCCTGCTCAGTATGTAGAAAAGGAGTAGGTAGTAACTCTATAAGATGTACCCGGTGCAAGCTATGGACCCATAAGAGGTGCAGCAACATCAAAGGCAGGTTAACTAGCAAGTTAGTTTTTGTTTGTGGCAGATGTTCAGGTGCAATAAAGACTGTAAACACTCTCTGAGTGGTTGGCGTTAGGAAGGGCATCCAGCTGTAGAAACTCTGCCAAATCAGACTGGAGCCTGCTGTTGCCATCCGGTTTCACCAGTCCTCAGTCAAATCGTCCAACCCATGCTAGCATGGAAAGCGGACGTTAAACGATGATGATGATGATGATGATGATGATGATACATATATACGACGAGCTTCTTTCAGTCGTATAGTAGAAAGGAATATTAGTATTATTATTATTATTAAGTGGTGAGCTGGCAGAATTGCTAGCATGCCAGGCAACATGCTTAGCAGCATTTCATCTGCTGCTACATTCTCAGTTCAAATTCCGCCGGGGTCAACTTTGCCTTTCATCATTTCAGGGTCAATAAAATAAGTACCAGTTATGCACTGGAGTCGATGTAATTGACTTAATCCCTTCTCCCAAATTTGAGGCCTTGTGCTTCCAGTAGAAAGGATTATTATTGTTATTAATGATGATGATAATCATAATAAAAATGATAATCATCATTATTTAACATCTGCCTTCCATGCTGGCACAGATGGGATGGTTTGACAAGAGCCCTTCTTAATACCAACCCCCTGGTAGATTATAATAATAACCTTTTGTACTATAGGCACAAGGCTTGAAACTTTCGAGGGAGTGTTGTGGGGCTTCTCAATTACATCAACCCCAGTGTTTCATTGGTACTTATTTCATCGACCCCGAAAGGATGAAAGGCAAAGTTGACCTTGGCAGAATTTGAACTCAGAACGCAAAGACGGATGAAATACCGCTAAACATTTTGCCTGGCATGTTAACAATTCTGCCAGCTCAATGCCTTAATAATAAGAAAATAATAATAATAATAATAATAATAATAATGGTTTCAAAATTTTCCACAAGGGCAGAAATTTTGGGGGGAAGAGGTGACACAATTTCATCAAACCCAGTGCATAACTGGTACTAATTCTACCGACCCTGGAATGATGATAGGCAAAGTCAATCTCGCCAGAATTAGAACTCAGAATGGAGTGACAGGCAAAATACCGCTAAGCATTTCGTCCAGGGTGGTAACGTTTCTGCTAGTAGCTCACCACCTTAATAATAATAAAATAATAATGTTTTTTTTCTACTCTAGGTACAAGGCCCAAAATTTTGTGAGTGGGGTGGGCAGTCGATTAGAACAACCCCAGTATTAATTTATCGACCCCAAAAGGTTGAAAAGCAAAGTCGACCTCAGCAGAATTTGAACTCAGAACGTAAAGACAGACGAAATACTGCTAAGCATTTCGCCCGGTGTGCTAACATTACTGCCAGCTCACTGCCTATAAAATATAGTTTGAGTTCAAATGCTACAGAAGTCAATTGCCTTTCATCATTTTTAAGGGTCAATAGAATAAAGGATCAGTCAAGTACTGAGGTTGATACAATCAACTTTCCCCCCTCACATCAAAATTGTTGGCTTCATGATGAAATTCGAAACCATTAGTAGCAATAGTATAGTAGTAGTAGTAGTAGTAGTAGTAGTAACAGAGGTAGCACTGGTGGAAGGAGGAGGATTTATCAACATTATTATTGTTACCTCTGAATAGACACTCTCTTTGTTATGCTGTAAGCCACCACTATGGAGAAAGCACAGTGGGGAGTAGGAGGGGGCCAATAGCAATTGACAGCACACATGTCTCTGATGATAGTGGAATAGGTGGCAGTAAGTGGGGCGGAATAGTAAAAGGAAATCAATTAAACTTCAATCTTGTATTATTTTTCCGTGACTCAGGAAACCTCCACAATATTTAACTCAACAGACACAGCATACAAATATCCCCCACCTACCCACCCCATTTTCACTTATTAGGTACTAAACAACCCCCCCCCCCCCAAACCACCACCAAGAAAAAAGAAAAATCATTATTTCAACCATAACAACAGTTTGGCAAACTAGTGTTCCATTCTGTTCCAGCCTGCTCTGATGTCAATGTAACCATGGCTACACACCCTCCTCACACTCACACAAAAACACACACACACACACACACACATATAGAGAGAGAGAGAGAAAGAGAGATACAGAAATAAAGCAAACAGGTGATGTCACATCACACAAATCAAGTCTTACCTGCAACCATAAAACACCAGTCTCTTCAATGATGAAAATCAATTCATCACAGTGTGTCTCTAACAATCAATACATGAAAGTCATCAGCTTCTATATACACTTAATCAATTAATCAATAGAGTGACGGGTAACATCAATTTGTGATGACGATTATCTGATATATCAGCTATATGTGTGTGTGTGTGTGTGTGTGTGTGTGTGTATGTGTGTACATATGTATATATACAGGTGAGTGGACAAATTAAAGAAAAAGGCACTCAACACATTTAGGGGTTACATATATTATTTAAAACAGGTTTCTGTATGAAGCCTATGAAACTTGAAGTTGCACATGGCCAAATCAAACTGTTTTAAATAATAATGATAATATATATAAATACACAGGTGAGCACATAAATGCAAAATAAGGTGGAAAAAATATGCTACTGTATCTGTTTTGGCAGGGTCTTTATGGTTGTATACCCTTCTTAACACCAACCACTCTGCAGAGTGGGGTCAATGCTTTTTACGTGGCACTAGCACATGTAAGGTTAGTTTTGGCATGATTTTTACAGCTGGATGATCTTCTAAATGCCAACCACTTTACAGTGTGAACTGGATGCTTCTTATGTAGCACCAGCACTGGCAGGGTCACCAAGTAACTCGCAAGACAAGGAATTATGAGAGGGGCAGGGGTATGTATGTATGTATGTATGTATGTATGTATGTATGTATGAATGTATGTGTTGCCAGTGCCCCTGGACTGGTTCTTGTGCGGGTGGCACATGAGATGCACCATTTTGAGCGTGGCCGTTGCCAGTACCGCCTGACTGGCCTTCATAGGATTTTCGAGCGAGATCGTTGCCAGTGCCCCTGGACTGGCTTGTGCGGGTGGCACATAAAAGACACCATTTCGAGCATGGCCGTTTTCGTGCGGGTGACACGTAAAAGCACCCACTACACTCTCTGAGTGGTTGGCGTTAGGAAGGGCATCCAGCTGTAGAAACTCTGCCAAATCAGACTGGAGCCTGGTGTTGCCATCCGGTTTCACCAGTCCTCAGTCAAATCGTCCAACCCATGCTAGCATGGAAAGCGGACGTTAAACGACGATGATGATGATGATGATGATGATGATGATGATGATATATATATATATATATATATATATATATATATATATATATTAATAAGCAAACACCACCTACATGGTTCTGGATTTAGGTTTTTCCCAACTACATGGTTCTGGATTTAGGTTTTTATCCAGTCTGCTGGTTAAGTGTGACATCTAAGACCTTTCAATCTCTATTTAGCTATATCAGTTAGCAGCCAATTTATGTTTGTCAAGCAGTGATAGTGGATACTTGCTACTGATGAAACCTCAAAAAAGCAGAAATCTGGATTTAGTAATGACATCACTGTTGGTTGATGAATTTTGCCTGCTGCTGATAAATTTATGTTTTTAATATTATACATCTATAAGGGATGCTTTTTTTAAGGCAAATACTGCAATTTAGAAGGCTTTCATCAGTACATACGCTTCAAGTATGATACACAGATTGCTAATATGTGTGTGTGAGAGTGAGAAAGAGAAAGAGCTTGTGTTGCTTTGACTTGACATTATATGTTAGTTGTGAATGAATGCCACTGTCATGCAAGTGGTGCCCTTCATTTCCAATCTTCCATGAAAACATGTCTGCTCATGGGGAAATATTACCTTGCTCAGAAACAAGTGAGGGTTGGCAACAGGAGGGCCATCCAGCCATAGAAAATCTGCAGCAACATGCACTATCCAACCCACGCAAGCATGGAAAAATGAACATTAAAACAATGACAATGATGGTGATATATGATAATGATATGTGTATGTGTGTACATAAGTATACACATAAGTATGTAGTTAAGATGTCTGCTTCACAAATACACATTTCTGAGTTCAATTCTAAGTATGGCACCACAGGCAACAGTCTTGTGCCATACTTCCAGGTTGATCAATAACTGTTTAAGTGGAATTTGTTAGACTGAAACTGAGTGGATGCCTGAAATAAATACATACATGGTTTTGTGTTTATGTTGTGTCACTGTCTTAGTCATTAGACTGCAACAATGCTGAGGCACTTGCCTTGAGGAATGTTTAACCCAATGAGTGGTTGGCGTTAGGAAGGGCATCCAGCTGTAGAAACTCTGCCAAATCAGACTGGAGCCTGGTGTTGCCATCCGGTTTCACCAGTCCTCAGTCAAATCGTCCAACCCATGCTAGCATGGAAAGCGGACGTTAAACGATGATGATGATGATGATGATGAATCAACACTAGTTCTTTTTTTAAACCTGGTATTTATTCTATTGGTCTTTTTTACCAAAACAACTGAGTTATATGGACATAAATACACCAATATCCGTTGTCGCGCGATGGTGGAGTACAAACACAGACACAAAGACACACACACAAATGCTCTCATGTGATTACAAGATGTTTTGACTGCAATACTGGTGCTGACAGTTTCTACAGCTGGATGTCCTTCCTAATACTAACCACTTTACAGAGTATGCTGGATGCTTTTATGTGGCACCGCACAAGTGTTTTTATGTGGAACTCCATGGGGCTTTTACATGTCACCATGAGTGCTTTACACCAATAGAACGATCAGTCTTAACAATTCTGCTGCAGAGTACGGATTTTCTTGAATACAGCAAGGCACCAGGCATCTTGGTTCTTCATTATCTCACCTGAAAGATTCAGTGTCCTGAGGTTGTTCTTCAGTACTTCGTCCCATGTCTTCCTGAGTCTCTCACTTCCATGTGTTCCATCCACTTTGAGAGAATGGCACTTCCATCCACTTTGAGAGAGATGCCAACAGATGGAGCTGTTGGCATCCATCTGCATCACATGACCTATCATCATTACCACTAAATCCATTCAGAGGGCCATAACAGAAGACACTAATGTGCCAAGCAATGGGACTGAAACAAAAACCATATGGTTGGGAAACAGACCTCTCAACCACAGAGCCACACCTGTACCTATGTGGAGATAAACACATATCTTGCATGCACACACAGACTAGAAACATAAAACTTTGTTTTACTTACTTCAACTTCAGTTGGTAGCTTAGCTTCACTCAAAGATAGCAGCATCTCTGTAAAATTACACAGGTAAGATGTAAATACAGACAGAGCTTCATTTCTAGAATCCTGTAACAGACAGAAGAATGTAGAAAAAAATTGCAGTCAGAAAGCTTCTACATGGTCAATGAACCTGCTCAAAGCAGCAGCTAAATCCTCAAATGTTTATGGCAGGGAGGGGGCACACAAACCACCAAAACATCTTACATGTAGTTCCTCAACCTATCCCACATAATAGCTAAATTTTTTCACAAGATCCACATTATCTTCATAATACGGACACTATGAATCATCAACAGAGCATCTACGTAGTTCCTTAACCCTTTAGCATTTAAACTGGCTGTATCCAACCCAAATATTCTACTTGGTTTATGCACAAATCTGCCAGATCTGGCCTCACACACCTACCCTATATCATTCTCAAAATAAATAATCGTATAAAATGTCAAAATTATGAGATAATGTATGATCAACTCAAAACAATATAAATAAGTATTACATTTGAAAGAGTAATCTGAATAATAAAGGTTCAACTTGTTCAACACAGCAGCCAAATATCCAACAACAAACACTTCATTTATATGAAATAGGAACTGCACAGAACAAGTCCCATAGTCCTCTTCAAGACAAATCTTTTTTGAACAATTTCCTTACTCTCTTTAAAATAGTGTCCAAGTTTGTATAGTCTTAACACTTACAATAGTATGCCTGTCAATGTTTAATTATACACTGAAATTTAACTAAAATTACATGTACAAAATTTGTGGGTCACTCCCAAACAGCAGATGGGTTTGTTTATTGACGAAGTATCAGATATAAAATCAGCTTGAGAACTTACATGTAGCGTCTACACCTAATCAATATAGATGTAAGATCTCTCTTTATAAGCTGAGGTAGAGGAATCATAAACAGGTCTTAAGTGTGACATCTAAGGTTAACATGCTCCACATTGGAAATGTGACGGTAGATGGAGACTGGTAGAAATGATCAAATACTCTTCAATCAGACACTCTTGTGCCATTATGCACCATTGAGTATGTCCAATCACTTATTGAGGTTAATCAATAACATCAATAAGTTGTTGCTGTTGTTGATATTATTGGTTAACTTCTGCCAAATTTCTCTCAACTTCCTTTTGTTTGTTCACTCACAATATCACAGGTGAAGACACGAGACACTTGCCCAGAGTATCATGCAGTGGAATTGAACCTGAAACCACATGGTTGAGAAGCAAACTTATTAACAACACTACCTACACATAGTTGTGTAGATGTGTGTGTGTGTGTGTGTGTGTGTTTAGTACTTTTTGTGTGACAGATTTCTTTTTTATGGCTGGATGCTTTGGACAGCCTAAGGTTGCAGCAGAAGACACTTGCCTTAACCATATAGCCATATACAGATACACACACACACACACACAGAACAAATAGTGAAGAATTATCAATCCAAGCAAAATACTTCATGAGCTCTCTGTAGGCAGACCAAGATAACAAAAAAACTCCCAGTAATCTTTTGGTAGGGTCCCAAGTTATGGTTCATCACAATTCTATATTGTAAATCCATGGATGGGCTTCAGATAAACTGTTTTTTACAGAATGATATATAAGAGACAAGTTAAAAATAATGGTCATTACATATAAATTCCTTTACTAATATATACTTTTGTTATTTACACCACCTGTCCTCGTCTGTTGTTATTATTTGTATATTCTCCCATATATATATATATATATATATATATATATATATATATGCATACATACACACACACATACATACAGAGAGTGGGGAGGGACATCCACACCTTTTATCATCTTCCACTCATTTACAGTTATTGTCAGGACACACACAGTTGAAGACATTTGCTTGGCCAAGGTGCTATGCAATGGGAACTGAAACCAAAACCATGCGGTTGGAAAGTGAACTTCATAATCCATACAACCATGCCTGCACTGCTATCATTTATTGATAAAGGTTTTCTTAAATAGGCACAAAGTCAGGAATTTTGTAGAGAGAGACCAGTCAATTATATTGACCCCAGTACTTAACTGATACTGTCACAAGGCATTAGCCAACCCAAAAGCTTTGATGGAAGACACTTGTCCAAGGTGCTGTGCTATGGGATTGAACTTAAGAGGCCCACTGTTGCAAAGTGAATTTGTTAGTCACATTGCCATGCTAACACTCATTAAATACCTAAATATTGAAATGAATTTAATTTAATAATGAACATGGTCTATTGTTTCATTTGTTTTTACGTGTAAATATAAGGATTACAGAGTGAAAAGAATTACCTTACAATTATTCTATCATTCTATAGAATTTAGAATCAGACATCTATCAGCTTGAATGAACTCTTTTCATCTATTGGGTGGCTTTTGTTAGTGAATAATTATCTTTCCTTTGTACCATTTATGTATGTAGGAGAAGAAAATTTCAATTACTTTTTTCATGCAAACAATATATTTTAATTCATTTATTCTTTTATTCTTTTATTTGTTTCAGTCATTTGACTGTGGTCATGCTGGAGCACTGCCTTTTAGTCAAACAAATCAACCTCGGGACTTATTCTTTGTAAGCCTAGTACTTATTCTATAGGTCTCTTTTGCCGAACCGCTAAGTTACAGGGACGTAAACACACCAACATTGGTTGTCATGTGACGATGGGGGAACAAACACAGACACACAAACATACACATATATACGACAGGCTTCTTTTAGTTTCCATCTACCAAATTCACTCAAGGCTTTGGCCGGCCTGAGGCTATAAGTAGAATACACTTGCCCAAGGTGCCACGCAGTAGGACTAAATCCAGAACCATGTGGTTGGTAAGCAAGCTGCTTACCACACAGCCACTCCTGCACCTATTTATTTTGTTCATTTTTTTTTTATGGTTCTTTATGTTCTGAGTTCAAATCCCACTAAAGTCAACTTTGCCTTTCATCTTTTCAGGGTTGATAAAATAAAGCACCAGTCAGGTATTGGGGGGGTGGGGGTCAATAGTATTGACTAATGCCCTCCAATCAAAACTGCTGACCTTTGGGCTTAAATTAGAAACAATTATTATTATTATTATTATTATTATTATTATTATGGCAAGGTAGCAGAATTGTTAGCACGCTGGGCAAAATGCAGAGCAGCATTTTGTCTGTCCTTATGTTCAGAGTTCAAATTCCGCCAAGGTCGATTTTGTCTCTCATCTTTTCAGTGTTCGATGAAATAAATACCAGTTACACACTGGGGTCAATGTAACTGACTATCCCCTCCCCGCAAATTTCAGGCCTTGTGTCTATAGTAGAAGGGATTATTATTATTATTACTATTAAAGGTGGTGAGCTGGCAGAATCGTTAGCACACCAGACAAAATACTTAGTAGTATTCATCCCTCTTTATATTTTGAGTTCAATTTACGTCGAGGCTAACTTTGCCTCTCATCCTTTCAGAGCCAATTACATAAGTAGCAGTTGAACACTGGGGTTGATGTAATCGACTATCCCTCTTCCACCAAAATTTCAGGCTTTATGCCTAAAGTAGAACAGATTATTATTATTATTATCATTATTATTATTATTATTATTATCATCATCATCATCATCATCAAGAGAGCAAGATGGCAGAATCATTAGCATGCAGAACAAAATGCTTACCAGCATTTCATTTGTATTTCTGTTCTGAGTTTTAATTCCACCAAGGTTGACTTTACCTTTCATCTCTTCAGAATCAATAAAATGGGATTGATGTAATCAACTTACCCTCTCCTCCGAAATTACTGGCCTTGTGCCAAAATTTGATATCAATAGGTAATAGTTACATATTTAAGATCAATCAGTTCAACTGCTCCATGCTCAAAGCTATGTGATCTCATGTTTACACTAGATATTAAGGGCAACCCAAGAATTAGTATAGCAATGGAATAAACCCATACATTGCAGTATTTAGTCATGAAACCTCTGTGTCCTCTTCACCATCATTCTTCTAAGGTGAATAAAATAAAGTACTAATCAAGTATTGATGTCAAAACAACAGCATCCGTCACATGTGACTCTGTGCCTATGTTAAAAATCCTTACAACTCGTAATGGATTGACAGAAATGTTAGGACATCAAATAAAAAATGCCACCCAGTATTGAATTATACCTCTTTAAGTTCTTATTTCTTTATTGCCCACAAGGGGCTAAACATAGAGGGGACAAACAAGGACAGACAAAGGGATTAAGTTGATTACATCGACCCCCAGTGCGTAACTGGTACTTAATTTATCGACCCCGAAAGGATGAAAGGCAAAGTCAACCTTGGCGGAATTTGAACTCAGAACGTAAAGACAGACGAGATACCGCTAAGCATTTCGCCCAGTGCGCTAACATTTCTGCCAGCTCACCGCCTTTTATAAGTTCTGAATTCAAATCTCACCAATGCTGATCTCATTTGTTGATAAAACAAGTAACAGTGAAGTACTGGAATCAATATAATTGATTGTTCTCACGCCACAGAATTTCTGAATTTGTGCCCATATAAAAAAAAATCTTTATTATTAAATAACTGAGCTACAGGCATGGCTTGTGGTTAAAGAAGTTCACTTCCCAGCACATGGTTTTGGGTTCAGTCCTACTACATGGCACCCTGGGTAAGTACCTTCTTCTCTAGTCTCAGGCTGACCAACCAACCTATATCTGCCTTACACTCAAAGAAAGAAACTTTTCAATGCCAATAGAGTTAAGAGATCCCTGAACCTTTTAAACTCTGACTACTTTGCTTTCCTGACACTCACTTGCATTGTTTATTAGGTCACCAGCAATATAGATAAATAGAAAGAGAAAAGAAATGATATAGATTGCTTACCTTCTCAAGAAGTACACGTAGTTTACCAACCATCCGGCTAATCCAGCTGTAGATAAGATCGGAGAGGTGGAGAAAATATTCAAGTTGGTCCAACTGTATAATCAAAGTGAAGCTATGTAAAGAAAGGCCATTGGTTCCATTAGCACTGAACACAAATACAACCGCAGCAACATTTTTGTCCGGAATGGTATGGATGCGCCAATCAGTAATACTGCTGCTTAAGTCCCGACATAGTTCTCCAGCTAAACCTTGCTTACAGATCTGCAGAAGGGTGCTTTGATCGAGCAGAAGAGCCTCACCATTGAACCACACTTGCTCAACTCGAGGTCCAAGGATGTTGTCCCAGTGACTGAACACAAATGTTGAGACAAGGATCTGTGCGCTGTCCACAAGCTGTGACACTGTATATTTTGAACAAGGACTCAGTAATGAGGAAGCAGTTGGGTCCAGTTGTTTGCTTTGGTCCGTGGGGTAAAGAAGATTTTGTGGTGGGGATAAGTGAGAAGAATGTGAATAGTCAGGTTTGATTTTCAAACTTGAAATGTAAGTGTCATTTTTGTTAGCTTGTGTCTCCATGGTAATGGATGAAGCTAAAATTTTAACTTTCTTATTAAATCGTTTATAATGTATCACCTAATTTTATCTTTATTTGAATTAATTTGGAATTATCTTCCATTATATATTCACATATATACACATAAATATAAGTGTAATCCAGATAGAATAAGATTAATATTCACATACAAAAACATATATATATTAGTATCTAAAGCGAGAGAAAGAACAAATGTATGAGTGTACCAAGCATCAATATGTATGCGTTAGTAAATACTAAAACAAACTGGTCCAATTAACTTGATTGTAATTTCTCACTTGTGAAGACAAAAATAAAATGATATGGATGGAAGAGGATTAGGTTGACAGAACAGATGACAAACTTTCAAGACTGAAAGTATATCATGGGCAGTTCATTACGTACATGTAGCACTTGGACAATGTAGCTGGCCAGAAACATATTAGCTATAACAAAAGCTGCAGCTAAGAGCATCAGTGATGCCGACCAGTTGATATTTGGGGAGAGGTCTTGCGTTAGGTAGAGGAGAAAAATCATGAAACTGGCAACTACTACAAGCAAGAAGGCATAATTAACAAGCAAGATGATGACTTTGTCACGACTGACAACCTCTGTAATCCAGTCAACCTTCATTGGAACCTGCTCCTGACAGGGGGTTGACAAAATATATTCAACGTCTCCAGACTTTTCAACAATTTCAAGATTCTCCGTCACAAGTCTTTCATAACATCACGTGATAGAACTGGAAGAAAGAAAAGAGATTTATGAGAAATTTAATATGTATAATACATAAATACATATTATATAATCAGCACAAGTGACAGAGTGACTGAAGGGCTCAGTTTCATGCATTGGCACTTAGCAACTGGTTTCAAATTACGGGGATTACATCTATATAGACTGCCCCATCACATATATACATACACACACACACATCATCATCATCATCATCGTTTAACATCCGCTTTCCATGCTAGCATGGGTTGGACGATTTGACTGAGGACTGGTGAAACCGGATGGCAACACCAGGCTCCAATCTAATTTGGCAGAGTTTCTACAGCTGGATGCCCTTCCTAACGCCAACCACTCAGAGAGTGTAGTGGGTGCTTTTACGTGTCACCCGCACAAAAGCCAGTCAGGCGGTACTGGCAACGGCCATGCTCAAAATGGTGTCTTTTATGTGCCACCCACACAAGAGCCAGTCCAGGGGCACTGGCAACGATCTCGCTCGAAAATCCTATGAAGGCCAGTCAGGCGGTACTGGCAACGGCCACGCTCAAAATAGTGCATCTTATGTGCCACCCGCACAAGAGCCAGTCCAGGGGCACTGGCAACGATCTCACTTGGCTTGCCGGGTCTTCTCACGCACAGCACATTTCCAAAGGTCTCGGTCAGTAGTCATCGCCTCGGTGAGGCCCAATGTTTGAAGGTCTTGCCTCACCACCTCAGCCCAGGTCTTCCTGGGCCTACCTCTTCCACAGGTTCCCTCAACTGTTAGGATGTGGCACTTTTTCACGCAGCTATCCTCATCCATTCTCACCACATGTCCATACCAGCGCAATCGTCTCTCTTGCACACCACAACTGATGCTTCTTATGTTCAGCTTTTCTCTCAAGATACTTACACTCTGACGGGTATGCACACTGACATTACACATCCAACGGAGCATACTGGCTTCATTCCTTGCGAGCTTACGCATGTCCTCAGGAGTTACAGCCCATGTTTCACTGCCATGTAGCATGGCTGTTCGTACACATGCGTCATACAGTCTGCCTTTTACTCTGAGTGAGAGTCCCTTTGTCGCCAGCAGAGGTAAGAGCTCTCTAAACTTTGCCCAGGCTATTCTTATTCTAGCAGCTACACTTTCAGCGCACCCACCCCCACTACTAACTTGGTCACCGAGATAGCGGAAGCTATCGACTACCTCTAGTTTTTCTCCCTGTAATGAGATAGAAGTTGTTTCCTGTTTGTTCACAGTGTTTATTGCACCTGAACATCTGCGACATACAAAAACTAACTTCCTAGTTAACCTGCCTTTGATGTTGCTGCACCTCTTATGTGACCATAGCTTGCACCGGGTACATCTTATAGGGTTACTACCTACTCCTTTTCTACATACTGAGCAGGGCCATCTACCTGAAGGGGTTTGTGTTTTATCTACCTTCCTACTTATTAGGATTTTGGTTTTAGCTAGGTTGACTCTAAGGCCCTTCAATTCTAGTCCTTGCTTCCACACCTGAAACTTCTCTAGTTCTGATAGTGACTCCGCAATTAGTGCAAGGTCATCATATATATATATATATATATATATATATATATATATATATATATATATATACATACACACACACACATGTATGTACACATATAATATACACACATATATATAGACAAATATATTTACACACACATACATACATATACACACCGGCACGAAGGCCAGTCAGGCGGTACTGGCAATGGCCATGCTCAAAATGGTGTATTTTATGTGCCACCCGCACAAGAGCCAGTCCAAGGGCACTGGCAACGATCTCTCTCGAAAGTCCTTACACATGCCGTGGACACAAATACATAAATATATATATACATAGATATATAGATAAATACATATATATACATACATATATAGATATACACATATATATATAAATATATATATATATATATACATACATATATATACATACATATATAGATATACACATATATATATAAATATATATATATATATATACATACATACATATATATACATACATATATAGATATACACATATATATATAAATATATATATATATATATATACATACATATATATACATAAATATATATATATATATATATACATACATATATATACATAAATATATATATATATATATACATACATATATATACATAAATATATATATATATATATACATACATATATATACATAAATATATATATATATATATATATATACATACATATAAATATATATATATATATATATATATATATATATATATATATATATATATATATATATACATACATATATATACATAAATATATATATATATTTTTTTATTTATTTATGTGTTTCAGCCAAGTGGCTGCGGTCATGCTGGTGCACCACCGTGATTTTCACGTTCCTTGCATGGCTCTTCTCCACCACCTGACATGGTCCAATCAAGAGTTTTGATGGCACATCTGGTGTATAAGAGAATTTGACACAGCTGCCCTAAACTGCGTCTCATTACGAGCCATTGGTTCGTCTGGTATCGTGGAGAGGAAAGCGTCAAGTTTTGTCTTGAAGACCTCCGCATCCATGTCTTGCATGTCTCTCAAATGTTTTGGCAGGGCATTGAAGAGCTGAGGTCCTCTGAAACCGAGGCTGCTGCAGTATCTCGTTCTTATGTGAGATGCAGTGGACGGTACCTTTGGCACCATGCAGTGGCGACCCGTGCGGGCATTCCTGTAGTACTTGATACCAAAGTTTGGCACCAGTCCTTCCAGTATTTTCCATATGTATATTATTACATATCTCTCCCGCCTGCGCTCCAGGGAGTAGAGACCTAGTGCCTTCAGTCGCTCCCTGTAGTTCATCTGTTGGACTGTGGCGATCTTTTTTGTATAGTGCCGCTGAATTGCCTCGAGTTCTGCTGTCCGCTTAACACTGTGTGGTGACCACAACTGAGAGCAATAGTCTAGGCGGCTCAGAACAAATGTCTTCCATAGAATCAACATGACTTTTTGATCCCTTGTACGGAAAGTCCTCAGTATCCACCCTGCCAGTTGTCTGCACCTTGCTGTCAACTTGACAATGTGCATGTGAAATGATGCATCACTACACATGTTGATGCCCAGATCTCTCACTGTTTGTGGTTCTGGGATTGCAGTACCTCCAGGCCCTGTGTATGCCAGTTGGGAGGTACTTGTGGTCTTGTAGCGCAGTACTTGAAATTTTTTTGCATTGAACTGCATATTATTTTGCTCTGCCCACTCATATATTGCATTTAGGTCATTCTGCGGGCTTACAATATCATCAGGATTCTTTATTGCCTGAGATATCTTTGTGTCATCAGCATAGCTAGTGACAGTGGCTCTCCGAGTGACCGTGGGCATGTCCAGAAGGGCCACTATGAACAGTAGTGGCCCCAGAACAGTTCCCTGTGGAACACCGCTCAATATTTGTGTTTCCCTAGATAGTTCTCCATTGGCTGCAACTGTCTGACTTCTACCATTCATGAAGTCATGCAGCCACTCTCCTAATTTACCAGCTATGCCAAGGTTTCGCAGCGTGTGACATATCAAGCCATGATCAACTTTGTCAAAGGCTTTTGCAAAGTCGAGATATATCACATCAACATTTGAATAGTCAAGTAGCTGCTTCAGGACCCAGTCATAATGCTGCAAGAGCTGCGTGAGGCAGCTTCTACCTGGACGGAAACCATGCTGGGTCTCATTCAGCAAGTCATTTTCTTCTAGGAACGCAATCAATCTCCTTCTGACAATTCGTTCCATGACTTTGCTAATATGTGAAGTCAGAGAGATGGGCCTGTAGTTTCCAGCCTCTGCTCTGCTTCCACCTTTATGGATAGGACATATGGTGCCTTCCTTCAGCTTTTTGGGAAGTTTACCATTTGCAAGGAAACTCTGGAAGAGTATCCGGAGTGGTCCTGCTAATTCTTGTTTACACGACTTTAAGAGGACAGCTGGGAAACCATCGGGGCCAGTTGCCGAATTTGAGCTCATTTCATTTATGGCAGCTATCACATCTTCCTCTTCAATGTCGATGTAGGTAATGGATGCAGTCCCCTTCTGCTGAGTGCTATTGTCAAAGAAATCAGCTGGGTTCTTTATCTGCATGTGACTCAGAGGAGAGGTGAAGACACTCTTGAATTGTGTACTGAGCACTTCACTTATCCATGTGGGATCTGCAGTCAGTGAGCCATTAGGCAGGAACAGGGGTCCTATCTTATACTGCACCGTAGCAGTCTCCTTTGCAAATCTATAGAAAGCCTTGGGGTTTGTTTTTATGCTTTCTACTGCTCTCTTTTCCTTCTCTGCTCTCTCCTTTTCATGGGAGAGTTTAATTTTGTTTTCTATTTCTAACAGTGTTAGTTTTAATTTAGCCCTTTTCCTATCCTCCAGTTCTCTATATAACTGGTTTGAGACCTTTGTTCTGTGTCTCATAAGGATTTTCCTGTCTCTAGGAATTCTATTGGCATGTTTGCTGGTCTTTCTATATGGCACGTATTTGGTGCATATGTCTTGTATGGTTGACATAAAATGACTTAGTTTGAGGTCATTGTCTTGTATAGAAAGGCTGTCATGCCAGTTTTGATTTCGAATCTCTCTGCGAATTGACTTCCAGTCCGCCCCGTGGAAATTCAGGTTGGATATTGCTTGAGTCCTCCTGGTGGGGTGGGTGTCAGTGGGTTGTCTAGGACCATACATAGTTAATTCTATAATGTTATGATCTGAGAGAGATGTGGGCGTTATTTTCACATTATGGATTAGGCTCACATTGTTTGTGAAGCAGAGATCCAAAATATTGCTTCCCCTGGTTGGTTGGAGTATCACTTGTTCCATGAACAGCATGTTGGATAGTTCTAGCAATGATTTTGCCTGGCTTTGTTAATGCAGTGACATCCCAGAGAGGATGTGACCTTCAGGCCATTTAACATTTGGGAGGTTAAAGTCGCCTAGGAAAAGTATATTGATGTGTTGGTCCAGATTTGTCAGGACCTCTTCTATGCGTCTGAGGCTGTCCTCAAATTTACCTTCCTGCTTTGCGGTATTTGGTGGACGGTATGTTGAGCATACAACTACATCAATTTGTTTTATGTGTACTATTAAAGTATCACATACAGAGTTTGAGTGTGATAGTAGTAGTAGGGGTGTGACATCTTCTCGGATGTACATTGCAACTCCCCCATGACTTCTATTCCTTCTATCTGTTCGGAGTACGGCATACTCTGGTATATTTATCTCCGCATCTGCTATATTAGGTGTTAGATGCGTTTCGGTAAGCACCATGCATATTGCTTGGTTGCATGTTACTAGGTCTTTCAAGTATAGGAACTTGTCTTTGCCGCCTGTTCGTAATAGGCCCCGGATATATATACATACATATATATACATACATATATATACATAAATATATATATATATATATATATATACATACATATAAATACATAAATATATATATATATATACATACATACATATATATACATAAATATATATATATATATATACATACATACATATATATACATAAATATATATATATACATACATACATATATATACATAAATATATATATATACATACATACATATATATACATAAATATATATATATACATACATACATATATATACATAAATATATATATACATACATACATATATATACATAAATATATATATACATACATACATATATATGCATAAATATATATATACATACATACATATATATACATAAATATATATACATACATACATATATATACATAAATATATATACATACATACATATATATACATAAATATATATATATATACATACATATATATACATAAATATATATACATACATACATATATATACATAAATATATATACATACATACATACATATACATAATATATATATATATATACATACATATATATACATAAATATATATATATATATATACATACATATATATACATAAATATATATATATATATATACATACATATATATACATAAATATATATATATATATACATATATATACATAAATAATATATATATATACATACATATATATACATAAATATATATATATATATACCA